>NC_084559.2:21550645-21780645 GCF_033978685.3 Nerophis lumbriciformis
CTACTGAGTTTCATTTTTTTAATGATTTCTGCTTGTGGTGTGCCTCAATGAAAAAAATGTGCCTTGGCTCAAAAAAGGTTGAAAAACACTGAAGTGGACTGCGGATCAAGGATATACAACTATATTGTTTTGGGGGCCGCATTTCCAGAAAACTAGAGACCGGGGGGGGCTTATTACTTTTTTATTTTGTACATTCCAAAAAACAAGTGTCTTCTACAGTAGACATTTGATTTTGGTTTATCCGTCAGTTACAAGAGCTGTTTTAAAGGACCTTCTGCAAAAAAAAGCTTGTCAAAGGTCATTTCTATAACAGCACTCTAGTGTTTTTAAGAATATGCCGCAAAATGTTAGTCTATCACACGTTTTTTTTTAACTGAACTTGCAGGCCACCAATTGAATAGCACAAATAATGAAAAAGAGATGACCTAAACTTGAACCCTGAGGAACACTGCTAGTATAACTAAAGAAGTTTAACACATGACTACGGACTGCACCTGAAGTAAACAAGCTACAGTAGCGCCTTAGTTTCATACAAACCCCGTTTCCATATGAGTTGGGAAATTGTGTTAGATGTTAATATAAATGGAATACAATGATTTGCAAATCATTTTCAACCCATATGCAATTGAATATGCTACAAAGACAACATATTTGATGTTCAAACTAATAAACTTTTTTTTTTTGCGAATAATCATTAACTTTAGAATTTGATGCCAGCAACACGTGACAAAGAAGTTGGGAAAGGTGGCGATAAATACTGATAAAGTTGAGGAATGCTCATCAAACACTTATTTGGAACATCCCACAGGTGTGCAAGCTAATTGGGAACAGGTGGGTGCCATGATTGGGTATAAAAACAGCTTCCCAAAAAATGCTCAGTCTTTCACAAGAAAGGATGGGGCGAGGTACACCCCTTTGTCCACAACTGCGTGAGCAAATAGTCAAACAGTTTAAGAACAACGTTTCTCAAAGTGCAATTGCAAGAAATTTAGGGATTTTAACATCTACGGTCCATAATATCATCAAAAGGTTCAGAGAATCTGGAGAAATCACTCCACGTAAGCGGCATGGCCGGAAACCAACATTGAATGACCGTGACCTTCGATCCCTCAGACGGCACTGTATCAAAAACCGACATCAATCTCTAAAGGATATCACCACATGGGCTCAGGAACACTTCAGAAAACCACTATCACTAAATACAGTTTGTCGCTACATCTGTAAGTACAAGTTAAATCTCTACTATGCAAAGCGAAAGCCATTTATCAACAACATCCAGAAATGCCGCCAGCTTCTCTGGGCCCGAGATCATCTAAGATGGACTGATGCAAAGTGGAAAAGTGTTCTGTGGTCTGACGAGTCCACATTTCAAAATGTTTTTGGAAATATTCGTCATCGTGTCATCCGGACCAAAAGGGAAGCGAACCATCCAGACTGTTATCGACGCAAAGTTCAAAAGCCAGCATCTGTGATGGTATGGGGGTGCATTAGTGCCCAAAGCATGGGTAACTTACACATCTGTGAAGGCACCATTAATGGTGAAAGGTACATACAGGTTTTGGAACAACATATGCTGCCATCTAAGCGCCGCCTTTTTCATGGATTTGAAGACAATGTCAAGCCACATTCAGCACGTGTTACAACAGCGTGGCTTCGTAAAAAAAAGAGTGCGGGTACTTTCCTGGCCCGCCTGCAGTCCAGACCTGTCTCCCATCGAAAATGTGTGGCGCATTATGAAGCGTAAAATACGACAGCGGAGACCCCGGACTGTTGAACGACTGAAGCTCTACATAAAACAAAAATGGGAAATAATTCCACTTTCAAAGCTTCAACAATTAGTTTCCTCAGTTCCCAATCGTTTATTGAATGTTGTTAAAAGAAAGGGTGATGTAACACAAGTGGTGAACATGCCCTTTCCCAACTACTTTGGCACATGTTGCAGCCATGAAATTCTAAGTTAATTATTATTTGCAAAAAAAGTAACGTTTTTGAGTTTGAACATCAAATATGTTGTCTTTGTAGTGCATTCAATTGAATATGGGTTGAAAAGTATTTGCAAATCATTGTATTCCGTTGATATTTACATCTAACACAATTTCCCAACTCATATCGAAATAGGGTTTGTAAATCACACCACTACTGCTAAAAAGGAGGGGACCTAAAGGGGTGACGGGAGGAATGCCTTAGTTATGTAAATCACAAGTTTCAACCCCAGTGTTTCTATGTTTGCCAGCAAGGTAAAAATGTCAACGCAAGGATCTGCCAATGTGTTTACAGTGGTCCACAGTGGGTTTTAGGGATTTGCTGCAAAAAGGTTTGTCTTCAAAGTTTTGAACTCATCTCAGGGGGCGGTATGGTTTCATTCCCGGGCTGGATTTGCCAGTAAAATAGCCCTGTTTTAGATCGAAGCTCCAAGTTTATTGGGAGACTACTGAAAGGTCCGCTGATACAATAGTAGTGTAACTATAGGCATGATGAATAAAGACGAAATATTGTTTATTTGTTCCACTCCCAGTTTAAAACAGGAGGAGGAGGGCAGCAAGGACATCTTTGAACATCAACTATTTCTTTAAAGTTCTGCCCACAGCTAAAAGAGGCACCGACAGATGGAACCAGGGAAGAGGAGAGCAGTTTCTTGATAGAATGACCACACTCGAAGCAATCTGTTTTATAAATTGCATTACAAAAAGAATGACCGAGCCAATTTTGTGCTACGGAAAGATGCAACTCTTTGTTGTCTGTTCGTTAGCTTTGAACTTCTTTTTTCAGCTGTATCACGGTCTGATGAATGTCCAAAATCCCCCGCCCCCTCCGTCTCTTTAAAAGCTTTATGATACAGCTTCTACAAACAACAAATAATAACACAAAAAGCCTCCAGAGGTTCATCCAGTAAAAGTGCAGACTTGAATAGAGGTAATTAATCAGGAAGGCAAAAGCTGATATTTCCATTTTTTTCGTCAGTCCGTCAGTCCCATTGATCGCATCACAGGACTGTGATTGAAACCACATAGAATTTGATAGTCTTGGGGAAATGTCGCTTTTTGTAATCCCAAGTTGTTTATCCACTTTGAGATAGAAGTACAAACAACCGTTCATCTTGAGGCGTGGGCAGGGTATTTTTTGTGACCCGAACACAAACTTTGTGTTTGATGCCTTCTGCTGTTTTGTGCGACTTCCAACACTGCCACATCGCATTCAAGTGTGGAAATAACACTGGCAAACTAATATGTCTGCACATTCTACATCTTACTTCATTATGTACTCCTAAACAGTATATTCAAGTACCAGTGGAGTGGAAATATAAGTTGACTTTATATGCTTAATTGTGTCTATAAAACCAGTGGTTCTTAACCTGGGTTCGATCGAACCCTAGGGGTTCGGTGAGTCGGCCTTTTTTTTTTTTTTTACATTCTGTGTATTTTATTGTACATTGTTGTATACCAGTGTGTTATACGGTTGCATTTAACATGCAGTTCACGTGTCTACTCTGGAAATTTAGTGACCTCTTAAAAAAGCAATTGAATCTTGCATGCATTTATTTATTGTGTTGAATAAATACAAATATAAATATAAATAAATATAAAATATAAATATAAATATAAATACAAATATAAATATAAATATAAATATAAATATAAATATAAAATATAAAATATAAAATATGAATATAAAATATAAATATAATAAAGCAATTGAATCTAAATATAAAATATTGAATCTAAATATAAAATATAAAATATAAATATAAAAAAGCAATTGAATCTATTATAAATATAAAATTTAAATATAAAATATAAATATAAAATATAAATATAAAATATAAATATAAAATATAAATATAAATATAAAAAAGTAATTTAATCTTGCATGCATTTATTTATTGCGTTAAATAAATATAAATATAAATATAAATACAAATATAAATATAAATATAAAATATGAAATATAAAATATAAAATATAAATATGAAATATAAAATATAAAATATAAAATATAAATATAAAATATAAAATATAAAATATAAAATATAAAATATAAAATATAAAATATAAATAAATACAAGACACACTTTATTGAGTGTATCTTGTAGAATGACAATACTTTTTTTTTTTTTTTTTTAGATTAATTTTGAGCAACAGGCTTCCTCTCAACATGACATGGCAACACCCAAAGATGCTCGCCGCTCTGCACCGCAATGCAACATGGTCCGAGTGAGTTATTCAATGACACTTTTGAACATTTCTACAAGGGCGGCGTCTCTCCCTCGGCGACAACCGGTCATGGAGAAGATTGGACGCTCCCAGCGCGTGTGAGTGTTTGAACTGATAAAAATGTCAGAGGGGTCCCTGCTTCTTATCGTACCTCATTGTTCTCCTCTTTCGCTCATGACGATCAGTCTGCCGAGAGTTTGCGTGCCTTTGGCAGACATCCATTTAAAGGCTCTCCTTTCCGAGTGAGGCAAATTAGCTTTATTTTTCAGACTGGATAGCATCTGTCTGGAATGAATTGTGACATGAATTATGTCTCAAGTTGATGCAGGCAACTCACTGTTTCACTGCAAAAGGCAGCTCACAAGTTATACACGAGGGGTCTTTAATCAAAAGTGTATATATTTCAGGCCTGGGAAATTATTTTGACTCGGGGGCCACATTTAGAGAAAAAAATGTGTCGGGGGCCGGTATATCTATTTTTAGGAACACTAATACAAAACCTCACAATAATGTCTGATTGAATGCTTAAAAACGTTATGACAGACCGCCTTAAAAAAACGTAATGGAATTTTTACATTTTTCTATGAACGATAAAACATTGAATATTGACAAAATATGAACGTCACACCCCCTTTTGATCGACATATTTTACAATCAAGTGAAACGCAACAAACAGTGAAATATGAACACGAAGGGTACAAAATAAACCCACCTACAATCTGATATAACTGATATTTGCTGAATTTCCCCCAGGGATCAATAAAGTACTTTCTATTCTATTCTATTCTATACATCACTAAGCTTTCAAACTTTGTTGTGAAAATCTCCTTCCGCGTCTGTGGAAACGCTTCCCGCCCACACTACTTGGTGCCTCGTCTGAGCTGCTGTGACGAAGATTACCATAGTAACTAATTAGATGACCATAGTAACTAATTAGATTACCATAGTATATCATCCATAAGCACATATTCCAACCATTGAAATACTTTGTATAGTTGAAGACTTATTGTCATTAGAAAACACGACTGCACATCATAATGGCAGCTATAGTTTCCATCTTAAAGATCTAAAAAAAATATTTGGGAATGTCCGGCGGGCCAGATTGAAAAGCTCAACGGCCCGCATGTGGCCCCCGGGCCTTAATTTGCCCAGGTCTGATATATTTTGTCTTTACCAACTAACTACAATAGATTATTGTCCTTAGATTTTCATAGCAGTGTAAAACAGTAAGCCAGGCCTTCCAGGATATGTTGGCCTTTTTTCGTGGTTGCTGATTGATTTGTGATTGAAAGCCTAAAATGCCAGAATTTGCCGCAGTTTTTTCAGAAAGTTGCGAGAAAATTTGCGATGTTTTGAACGTTTTTTTGGTTCTATAAAATTGAAGCAACTTGTGAATTCGTTATGAATTTGCAAAAAGTTCCTTGTTATATTACAACTTTCCCCCAGAATTGGAAAACAAATACTGGATTGACAAATAGTTAATAGTAATGGACCCTTATTGGGTCCATTTGTACATTATCAGTTACATTAACATTGAAGGCGTCCACAATGTACATCCTAACATGACATGACAATCAACAGGAGCGAGGTGTGCCAGGGCCGGCTTTGGAACACAGCTGGTGATTAGATTGCCCAGCTGGGGCTAGTTGTCTAATCACCTGTTGCCTTTATCAGTAGCGGTCGGGAGCGGATGGAGGAGGAGGGCTTGGAGAGAAGGAAGCTACAAACATTTGATGAGGCGGACCGAAAAGTCAAGAGTCGTGTTACGAACATCGATGAGCAATAAAGCTGGACTCAAGTGCAAGTGTGATCAGCAGCACCCACTAGGAGGCAACCTCTACAAAAGTATACAAATTGTTTCACATTAACAAAAAGTATACATATTTTTTTAAATGGGGGTGTCTCAAAATAAAATTCTGCTTCTATGAAGCTCTCTGCGTACTGTACGTGGGCTACTTGGAAGGTCACATGAAGTTTGAAGCTCTCTAGCAACTGACTGCGCTGAAAGTCGGCGACTTCTTTGCACTATGCGCTTCAGCATTCGCTGGCCCCTCTCTGTCAGTTTACGTGGCCTACCACTTCGTGGCTGAGTTGTTGTTGTTACCAAACACTTCCATTTTCTTATAATAAAGCCGAATATTTAGGATCGAGGAAATTTCACGACTGGATTGGTTGCAGAGGTGGCATCCAATGACAGTTCCACGCTGGAAATCACTGAGCTCCTGAGAGCGGCCCGATCTTTCACAAATGTTTGTAGAAACAGACTTCATGCCTAAGTGCTTGGTTTTGTACACCTGTGTCCGGGCCATTCTGTCTGTTCAAGGTTGCTCACCTTCGAGCAAAGAGCAAGACAACAGTAAAGGTTGTGAGAGAATTGCTGTTTGCGGACGACAGTGCGATAGTTGGGCACAACGAAGAAGACATGCAAGATCTTGTGAACAAGTTTGCAGCAACAGCTAGTCAGTTCAGCCTCAAAATAAACACCAAGAAGACGAAATGCTTGTACCAGCCACCCAAGTATGAGCCCACATCATCCCTACCAGGGGAGGTCTGTGTCATGGGAGACCCACTTGTGCAATGCCGGACATTCAAGTACCTCGTAAGCACAGTGACAGAAAATGCCAAGCTTGATGATGAGATCAGACTCAGGATGGGGAGAGCTGGTGCTGTGTTTGGGAAATTAAGGGAAAGACTCTGGAACAACAGGCATGTCTGTATTTGCGTCAAGTGCAAGGTGTACAGAGCAACTGTGCTAGCTACACTTTTGTACGGTGCTGAAACTTGGACCATCTACAGGTTGCAAGTCAGAAAACTTCACGCCTACATGATGCGGCACCTTCGGACCATCATGGACATCTCCTGGAGAGACAAAATCCCGAACACAGAGGTCCTAAGTCGTGCTGGACTGCCATCGATGGATGACATCTTAACCCAAACGAACCTGAGATGGGTCGGGCATGTAGAGAGAATGAGTCACGAGCGGCTCCCTCGGCATCTGCTCTACTCACAGCTGGAGGAGGGGAAACGAAACCGAGGGAGGCCAAGGCTACGGTACAAGGACACCGTTAAAGGGGAACATTATCACCAGACCTATGTAAGCGTCAATATATACCTTGATGTTGCAGAAAAAAGACCATATATTTTTTTTAACCGATTTCCGAACTCTAAATGGGTGAATTTTGGCGAAATAAACGCCTTTCTAATATTCGCTCTCGGAGCGATGGCGTCACAATGTGACGTTGCATCGGGAAGCAATCCGCCATTTTCTCAAACACTGAGTCAAATCAGCTCTGTTATTTTCCGTTTTTTCGACTGTTTTCCCTACCTTGGAGACATCATGCCTCGTCGGTGTGTTGTCGGAGGGTGTAACAACACGAACAGGGACGGATTCAAGTTGCACCAGTGGCCCAAAGATGCGAAAGTGGCAAGAAATTGGACGTTTGTTCCGCACACTTTACCGACGAAAGCTATGCAACGACAGAGATGGCAAGAATGTGTGGATATCCTGCGACACTCAAAGCAGATGCATTTCCAACGATAACGTCAAAGAAATCTGCCGCCAGACCCCCATTGAATCTACCGGAGTGTGTGAGCAATTCAGGGACAAAGGACCTCGGTAGCACGGCAAGCCATGGCGGCAGTTTGTTCCCGCAGACGAGCGAGCTAAACCCCCTGGATGTCTTGGCTCAAACTGTCCCGAAGATGATCAAGAGAAGAATATCGACCCTAGCTTCCCTGGCCTGCTGACATGAGGGTATGTCTCCAGAATATATTAATTGATGAAAACTGGGCTGTCTGCACTCTCAAAGTGCATGTTGTTGCCAAATGTATTTCATATGCTGTAAACCTAGTTCATAGTTGTTAGTTTCCTTTAATGCCAAACAAACACATACCAATCGTTGGTTAGAAGGCGATCGCCAAATTCGTCCTCGCTTTCTCCCGTGTCGCTGGCTGTCGTGTCGTTTTCGTCGGTTTCGCTTGCATACTGTTCAAACCGATATGGCTCAATAGCTTCAGTTCCTTCTTCAATTTTGTTTTCGCTACCTGCCTCCACACTACAACCATCCGTTTCAATACATGCGTAATCTGTTGAATCGCTTAAGCCGCTGAAATCCGAGTCTGAATCCGAGCTAATGTCGCTATAGCTTGCTGTTCTTTCCGCCATGTTTGTTTGTGTTGGCGTCACAGGAAAATGGACGGGTGGTTAAAATCAGGCACTTTGAAGCTTTTTTTAGGGATATTGCGTGATGGGTAAAATTTTGAAAAAAACTTAGAAAAATATAATAAGCCACTGGGAACTGATTTTTAATGGTTTTAACAATTCTGAAATTGTGATAATGTTCCCCTTTAAACGGAATTTGAGGGAACTGAAGATCGACACTGCAACCTGGCAGCTGAAGACAAAAGACAGGGCTGAGTGGAGGTCTATGATCCGACCGAAATGAAACAGTCATTGCCCAACAGACTGCTATGATGATGATGATGTCCGGGCCAAGTGATTAGGACACCTGATTCTGATCATTCGGATGGGTGGCCAAATACTTTTGGCAATACAGTGTATGTTTGTAGAGAGAATCTTGGTCCTTATAGAACAGCTATTGTGTTCAGGTCTGCCAATTATTTGCGTTACAATACATAGTATTTTATCATATTCATAAATATATCATTCTTTTGTACAAATTAATGCTTCCCCTCCAATAATATGAGTAATGCCTAACTAAATGCCCCAGGCCACAATGAAGGAACACCGTATGAATTGTGTTAGTTTTTTTGCAAATGACAAACGCTATTTGCCCCTTGGGGTTACTTTACCGCTGTTATTTCAAAGAGATGAATATGTAAATCACAAGCAGTATATTAACATACGGATCTTTCATAGTGAAATGAAATCCTGCTGGCATTTCTTAGATCTATTCCTGCATCAATAATCTAAGCAAAAACCATTACGGAAAACAAGGCTGCTGACAAGCAGTACATAACACTTTACCACGTTCCGCTTCTCGCCAACACAGTTTCGAATCAGACTATTAATATACTAAGACACCCATCTTGAAATAGCTACCCCTCTAACCCCTAAATCACCCTCCTCGCAAAGTGTGAGACGTGTGGTGAAGTAGACAGACTCTGTCATTCCAATTCACAAAGAGCCGTAAATGTTCAGGGGGATCCGCTGGCACATTAATCAGACACATTAGGCAGCTAACGGGAGAATACTTACAGAGCACATTAAGGCTGTCTCTGGATTCAGCCCAGGAAATTAACAACTCACCAGACAGAAACAATCCATGGTAT
Organism: Nerophis lumbriciformis; assembly: GCF_033978685.3. Lineage (NCBI taxonomy): Eukaryota > Metazoa > Chordata > Actinopteri > Syngnathiformes > Syngnathidae > Nerophis > Nerophis lumbriciformis. Next base: position 21,560,149 of record NC_084559.2, read on the forward strand.
ATATGAGCGATGGGAGCAGGCAGCATGAAGGTGGGCTCAGGATGCGTCTGGCTTGAGAGTAGCAATTAAACCATTCAGACTGCTCACTTCAATGCATCAGGTGCATGTGTAGTTCATAGTAGAAAGGCTGAGAAGGGCCTTTTCATACAGTATAATGGCATGTCCTTACAGATTGAGGCTATTAAGGAAATCTACTGGATATTGTTCAGAAAAGTGCAGAAGTAACAGCCAAAAACAATCAACACAAGGAATCAAACTGGGGGTCTCTCATTGCGGACTTTTTGGTATAAATGTCTAAGTATGAAATGTTACCTATATGTAATCGTTCAATGTAGTCTATTTCTCCTAAATTTTAACTTGGAAAGAAATCCATCCATCCATTTTCTACCGCTTGTCCCTTTTGGGGTTGCTGGAGCCTATCTCAGCATTCGGGCAGAAGGCGGGGTACACCCTGGACAAGTCGCCACCTCATCGCAGGGCCAACACAGATAGACAGACAACATTCACACTCACATTCACACACTAGGGCCAATTTAGTGTTGCCAATCAACCTATCCCCAGGTGCATGTCTTTGGAGGTGGGAGGAGGCCGGAGTACCCGGAAGGAACCCACGCAGTCACGGGGAGAACATGCAAACTCCACACAGAAATATCCCGAGCCCGGGATTTAACTCAGGACTACTCAGGATTTATATTTTTTGTAATGATAATGAATTAAGGGCAGCACGGTGGAAGAGGGGTTAGTGCATCTGCCTCACAATACGAAGGTCCTGAGTAGTCTTGGGTTCAATCCCGGGCTCGGGATCTTTCTGTATGGAGTTTGCATGTTCTCCCCGTCACTGCGTGGGTTCCCTCCGGGTACTCCGGCTTCCTCCCACTTCCAAAGACATGCACCTGGGGATAAGTTGATTGGCAACACTAAATTGGCCCTAGAGTGTGAATGTTGTCTGTCTATCTGTGTTGGCCCTGCGATGAGGTGGCGACTTGTCCAGGGTGTACACCGCCTTCCGCCCGATTGTAGCTGAGATAGGCTCCAGCGCCCCCCGCGACCCCAAAGGGAATAAGCGGTAGAAAATGGCTGGGTGGATAATGAATTAATTTTAAAATAAAAATTAGTACGTTTTTTACATAATTATTAATTTTTTGAAGTGTAATACATTTTGAATAAGTAAATAAACAAAGGCTCCTAATTTAGCTGCTGACATTTGCAGTAACATATTGTGTCATTTATCATTCTATTATTTTGTTGTTTGATACTTTACATTAGTTTTGAATGATGCCACAAATTTGGGTATCAATCCGATACCAAGTAGTTACAGTATCAGACATGTGTCCAAAGACATATTTCCTGAGGTTATAAACATAATGTGAATAACCAAAAAAACTAAATAAGAAGTAAATAAAAATTAAATCAAATAAAAAATATCCATGTAATCATAGTAGTATCGACGAGATACGCTCCTGTATCATTACAGTGGATGTCAAGTGTAGGTCCACCAATGGCGTTTGTTTATATTGTAGCGTCCCGGAGGAGTTGGTGCTGCAGGGAATTCTGGGAATTTGTTCTGTTGTGTTTATGTTGTGTTGCGGTGCAAATATTCTCCCAAAATGTGTTTGTCATTATCGTTTAATGTGGTTTCACTATATGGCACATGTTTATGCAGTGTTGACATTGTTCATATGGCCACCCTTAGTGTGATATGTATGGCTGTTGACTAAGTATGGGATTCATTCACTTGTGGGTAGTGTGTTCAAAGTTAAGATGGTTGCCCTTTATTAATTATTAATAATAATTACATTATCCCCTCAACTCCCCCAAAATTGGATTAACTCGCTGGAATAAAAAAGACAATATAACATACATCCATAAACGTGGACGCATGTGAAAAAGTGCAATATATTGATCTGTACAGTAATCTATTTATTTATTTATATATATTTATTTATTTTATATATATATTTATATATTATTTATACATATTTATTTATTTATATATGCACCTTATTGCTTTTTTATCCTGCACTACCATGAGCTTAATGTACGAAATTTCGTTCTTATCTGTGCTGTAAAGTTCAAATTTGAATGACAATAAAAAGGAAGTCTAAGTCTAAGTCTAAGTCTTGATAGTTAATGATCAAACATGGTGAAACCGTGCCTTGACTTTTTTTTAACACATCCAATGTCATCACTCCGGTATGCTATGTTGTGTACTGATGCATGTAGAGCTATTACTCGTCCTACAGGGATGATGCTTGAAATAAATGTTACTATATTTGTCACCACGGAGACAAGAATTAGTGATTTAGAAGTAGTCACAACACTGTTGACTGCGGATAGTCGTTAGCCGCTAGCTAGCCATGTCTTAAAGCACATCTTCCTGAGGGCGTTTCAGTGATTTAACGTCACCTTTATCTTTAGTTGTTAAGCCAAAATTCGTCCGGGTGGGGGACCGGTACTTTTTAGAAACGGCATAGTACCGAATATGATAGACTGACCGGGCGGAGTTTCTTAAATGCCTCAAATGTCCGGCTTTTTGAGTTAGGGTTGCGTGTATTTTCAATGTACGTTCAGGGTTAAGAAGGGGTTAAAAACAAAACAAATTGTGAAGGTGTGCGCACGCAGCAGAATCCGTGAGGGAGGGGCAGAGACAGAGAGAGCGAGAGAGTTATGATAAACACGCATGCGTCGCCTGGCTCTGCTTTTTATCCATAGATTTATCAGATTTAATTTTTTATTATCTGTAGCAGGGGTGTCAAAAGTGTGCCCCGGAGACCATTTGCGGCCCACAGCTAATGTTTTAAAGGCCCACGGCACATTCTAAAAATACTATTAAAATAAACAAAAACATAACAAAAGTGAAATAAAAAAGCTTACAGGTGAAATTTAATTTAGAAACAGTTGCAATGTTGACTAATAAAACAAAGCTGTTTTTTTTTCTTTCAAACTGTCATTGCTCAAAACATAATATTGAATCAAAATCAATGTTATTATGAATTATTGACCTATACAAGGTTCTGATTACTTCACATCAAATATTCCACTTTGAAAAATATTTTTGGTGGAAGATTTTGCATATTTTGTGTGTTTGCCATTAAAAACATAGTTTTGTTTGACAAAAAAGGGCGGAAAACAAACAGACAAAAAAACAACATAAAACATACTAAAACATTTTGAAATGAGGATAGATCTGAAGTTGATGCAGACTCCAGGGATTTAAGCGTTAAATATATCATCATTTCATGACCCAAGCAAAACACTTTTTATACTTTTATACTGAAATAAATACACCTACAACTTATTAAATAAAAACATAGAAAAAAACTACCAGCTGCGGTAAAGTTCAGATCCATGAAGGAAAGAAGAAAGTGAATGAATTGGTGAATGAATGAGTTTATAACTGAATACATATACATATGTATACACATTTGTTTTCTTTTTTTCTTTTTTTTTTTTAAATGAATTAAGTAAGGTTTATGACAACCTTTTTCTAAAACACAATATAGAATCTGAGATATAACAGGATTATATTTGTCATTTTTTTGCAAAACGCTTACAAAAAAGTGGGACCCCAAAAATTTACTGCGGGACCCCATTTAGAAAATTCCTAGCGCCAACACTGCTGTCAACAGAAGAGAAAAAATGCTTTACTTATAGGGGAACATTATCACCAGACCTATGTAAGCGTCAATATATACCTTGATGTTGCAGAAAAAAGACCATATATTTTTTTAACCGATTTCCGAACTCTAAATGGGTGAATTTTGGCGAATTAAACGCCTTTCTAATATTCGCTCTCGGAGCGATGACGTCACAACGTGGCGTCACATCGGGAAGCAATCCGCCATTTTCTCAAACAGCGAGTCAAATCAGCTCTGTTATTTTCCGTTTTTTCGACTGTTTTCCGTACCTTGGAGTCATCATGCCTCGTCGGTGTGTTGTTGGAGGGTGTAACAACACGAACAGGGACGGATTCAAGTTGCACCAGTGGCCCAAAGATGCGAAAGTGGCAAGAAATTGGACGTTTGTTCCGCACACTTTACCAACGAAAGCTATGCTACGACAGAGATGGCAAGAATGTGTGGATATCCTGCGACACTCAAAGCAGATGCATTTCCAACGATAAAGTCAAAGAAATCTTCCGCCAGACCCCCATTGAATCTGCCGGAGTGTGTGAGCAATTCAGGGTCAAAGGACCTCGGTAGCACGGCAAGCAATGGCGGCAGTTTGTTCCCGCAGACGAGCGAGCTAAACCCCGATGGATGTCTTGGCTCACACCGTCCCGAAGATGATCAAGAGAAGAATATCGACCCTAGCTTCCCTGGCCTGCTGACATGAGGGTATGTCTCCAGAATATATTAATTTATGAAAACTGGGCTGTCTGCACTCTCAAAGTGCATGTTGTTGCCAAATGTATTTCATATGCTGTAAACCTAGTTCATAGTTGTTAGTTTCCTTTAATGCCAAACAAACACATACCAATCGTTGGTTAGAAGGCGATCGCCGAATTCGTCCTCGCTTTCTCCCGTGTCGCTGGCTGTCGTGTCGTTTTCGTCGGTTTCGCTTGCATACGGTTCAAACCGATATGGCTCAATAGCTTCAGTTTCTTCTTCAATTTCGTTTTCGCTACCTGCCTCCACACTACAACCATCCGTTTAAATACATGCGTAATCTGTTGAATCGCTTAAGCCACTGAAATCCGAGTCTGAATCCGAGCTAATGTCGCTATAGCTTGCTGTTCTTTCCGCCATGTTGTTTGTGTTGGCTTCACTATGTGACGTCACAGGAAAATGGACGGGTGTTTATAACGATGGTTAAAATCAGGCACTTTGAAGCTTTTTTTAGGGATATTGCGTGATGGGTAAAATTTTGAAAAAAACTTCGAAAAATATAATAAGCCACTGGGAACTGATTTTTAATGGTTTTAACCATTCTGAAATTGTGATAATGTTCCCCTTTAAATAAATATATTATATATAAAGCAAGTTCGAGTGTCATTGGCAAATTTTCACCTATATGCATGCTGCCCGCCTTGGCACGCATGTATGTGTCCTCTTTTTGGGATTTCAGAATATGGTCACCCTAGAATATGATTCATTAGTATCGCGGTACTATACTAATACCGGTATACCGTACAACCCTAGAACATACCAATTAAAACCTACAGTTTAAAATGTAAAACTTTGAGGCAATCATCAGAAGAGCCGAGAGTACCATCATACTTGTCCTTTATATATAAAGCTGTTTAAGAGGGGGGACAGGCTGTAAGAAGTAGTTTATACATTCGGTCAATGAGCTGTCAAAGTTGTAAATTTGGAGGGAGGAATGTTCGTGCGAAATAATGAGGGCAAGGCATTATTCTTGCCTTCACGTCAGACAAGATTTGTGGGATTAAGATACAACTACAACAGTTAAAAAGGGGGGGGAGTGTGACCTTAGTTGACCTTTGCCTTTTCAAATTCACTATAATCATACAGCCACAAGTGAGTGCATCATTTTATGTGCACAGTGATTCATTATTCAGGTTTAATGTCACTCTGTGTTTGCATTCTCAGAGAGCAGCGAGCATGCGGGATGAATGCTCTGACCCAAGATCCCACAGGCAGCAGAGATGGGACTTTTTCTTTTCAAACATCTTTGCCGACAGTTTAATTTCCCTACGGAACTCCCCTTAACAATCCTTATCTCCCATATCGGCCGTATCAGACATGGACAGGTGGATCCAAGTGTCAAAAATATCCCAGGTTTTGACTTTGTTTCATCCTGGCTTTATAATAGGCTTTAATTTAGTTTGATCTAAGGTCCATTCTGAGGACTGACCATTTCAAACAGGCAAAATGAAAGCAAAGGGAGCTTTCTTGCACAGCAGGCGGGCACATCAGGATGCGCCGCAACTTCTCAACCACTTATCTCATCGGAAACAGACTGCAGGCAGAGACTCACGCAGACGATTCGTTATTAGGATTCTACAGACACAAAGTTGCTGAGTCCAAGTCTCAACTTTCCTTGGTTGTGTTTTTTGAGTCTTGTGACCCGAGTTTGAGGGGGCCTCTAAAAATATGAGACGAGTGGAAAAAAAAAAGCTGTCAGCGGTAGATCCATATCAAACAGTCTTTCATGTGTGTTTGTTTATAATCTAAGAATTTAAACAGATGCGCTAAACATAGAAATCATCACATTTGCACCATATTTATTGATCTCAGATAAAGCTGAATTCCCTGCAGTATTTGCCAGTTATCAAACGCGTGCATTCGTGTTTGATGTTCTACGGATTTGATAGTGGTAAGTCATTGAATATAGGCAGTGGCGGTTCTATATATGGACCACGTGGGCCATTCCCCTGGGCGGCGTTCTCTACGAGGCTCTGTAAGGATGTGAGAGGGGGGACGGCATGGCACGGTTGAGAGAGTGGCCGTGCTAGCCACCTGAGGGTTCCTGGTTCAATCCCCACCTTCTACCAACCTCGTCACGTCCGTTGTGTCCTTGAGCAAGACACTTCACCCTTGCTCCTAATGGGTCGTGGTTAGGGCCTTGCATAGCAGCTCCTGCCATCAGTGTGTGAATGTATGTGGAAATAGTGTCAAAGCGCTTTGAGTACCTTGAAGCATACTTGCCAACCCTCCCGATTTTCCCGGTAGACTCCCGAATTTCAGTGCCTCTCCCGAAAATCTCCCGGGACAACCATTCTCCCGAATTTCTCCCGATTTCCACCCGAAAAACAATATTGGGGCGTGCCTTAAAGGCACTGCCTTTAGCGTCCTCTCTCACATGAAAAGGAGACTGTCAGAAAAATTGTATTTAAATTATCAAAAAACTTTCCGTTCCGAGTTCTCAATGAACAGACAAGAAGCTGTCTTTGTTGCACCAAGCCAAACGATTTGAAGATTCCGGTGTGGATGATGGAATGAGACGGGAGGGGTCATCCATTGTCCTGGAAAACCTGCCCAAGCTGGATTCAGGACGAACCCAAGCCTGAGGCATCTTCTTCTTTTGTCTTCAATGTGACCGAAAACAAGGACTGTTTACATACTCTCCATTCCTGTTGAGAAATGTGTTGTTGCGTAAACATTGAACATCTAAATAAAAGAGGAAACGAAAACCTTCTTCGTCAGAGCATGGGTGACACTGTAGAGGTTACAGTGACGACACATTATCTCCTCAATTGAGTTCAAATTTAATTCTGTCTCTGTTTGATTCCTTGCCTTTTTGTTTACAGTGACGGTTCTACATATGGACCACATGGGCCATTGCCCTGGGCGGCGTTCTCTACGAGGCTCTGTAAGGATGTGAGACGGGGACGGCATGGCGCGCTGGTTCAATCCCCACCTTCTACCAACTTCGTCCCGTCCGTTGTTTCCTTGAGCAAGACACTTCACCCTTGCTCCTGATGGGTCGTGGTTAGGGCCTTGCGTGGCAGCTCCCGCCATCAGTGTGTGAATATATGTGGAAATAGTGTCAAAGCGCTTTGAGTACCTTGAAGCATACTTGCCAACCCTCCCGATTTTCCAGGGATACTCCCGAATTTCAGTGCCTCTCCCGAAAATCTCCCGGGGCAACCATTCTCCCGAATTTCTCCCGATTTCCACCCGGAAAACAATATTGGGGCGTGCCTTAAAGGCACTGCCTTTAGCGTCCTCTCTCACATGAAAAGGAGACTGTCAGAAATTTTTTATTTAAATTATCAAAAAACTTTCCATTCTGAGTTCTCAATGAACAGACAAGAAGCTGTCTTTGTTGCACCAAGCCAAACGCTTGGAAGATTCCGCTGTGGACGATGGAATGAGACGGGAGGGGTCATCCATTGTCCTCGATAACCTGCCCAAGCTGGATTCAGGACGAACCCAAGCCTGAGGCATCTTCTTCTTTTGTCTTCAATGTGACCGAAAACAAGGACTGTTTACATACTCCCCATTCCTGTTGAGAAATGTGTTGTTGCGTAAACATTGAACATCTAAATAAAAGAGGAGACGAAAACCTTCTTCGTCAGAGCGTGGGTGACACTGTAGAGGTTACAGTGTCGACACGTTATCTCCTCAATTGAGTCCAAATTTAATTCTGTCTCTGTTTGATTCCTTGCCTTTTTGTTTACAGTGGCAGTTCTATATATGGACCACATGGGCCATTGCCCTGGGCGGCGTTCTCTACGAGGCTCTGAAAGGATGTGAGAGGGGGACGGCATGGCGCGCTGGTTCAATCCCCACCTTCTACCAACCTCGTCACGTCCGTTGTGTCCTTGAGCAAGACACTTCACCCTTGCTCCTGATGGGTCGTGGTTAGGGCCTTGCATAGCAGCTCCCGCCATCAGTGTGTGAATATATGTGGAAATAGTGTCAAAGCGCTTTGAGTACCTTGAAGCATACTTGCCAACCCTCTGATTTTCCCGGGAGACTCACGAATTTCAGTGCCTCTCCCGAAAATATCCCGGGGCAACCATTCTCCCGAATTTCTCCCGATTTCCACCCGGAAAACCATATTGGGGCGTGCCTTAAAGGCACTGCCTTTAGCGTCCTCTCTCACATGAAAAGGAGACTGTCAGAAAAATTTTATTTAAATTATCAAAAAACTTTCCGTTCTGAGTTCTCATTGAACAGACAAGAAGCTGTCTTTGTTGCACCAAGCCAAACGCTTGGAAGATTCCGCTGTGGACGATGGAATGAGACGGGAGGGGTCATCCATTGTCCTCGAAAACCTGCCCAAGCTGGATTCAGGACGAACCCAAGCCTGAGGCATCTTCTTCTTTTGTCTTCAATGTGACCGAAAACAAGGACTGTTTACATACTCCCCATTCCTGTTGAGAAATGTGTTGTTGCGTAAACATTGAACATCTAAATAAAAGAGGACACGAAAACCTTCTTCGTCAGAGCGTGGGTGACACTGTAGAGGTTACAGTGTCGACACGTTATCTCCTCAATTGAGTCCAAATTTAATTCTGTCTCTGTTTGATACCTTGCCTTTTTGTTTACAGTGGCGGTTCTATATATGGACCACATTGGCCATTGCCCTGGGCGGCGTTCTCTACGAGGCTCTGTAAGGATGTGAGAGGGGGACGGCATGGCCCGCTGGTTCAATCCCCACCTTCTACCAACCTCGTCACGTCCGTTGTTTCCTTGAGCAAGACACTTCACCGTAGCTCCTGATGGGTCGTGGTTAGGGCCTTGCATAGCAGCTCCCGCCATCAGTGTGTGAATGTATGTGGAAATAGTGTCAAAGCGCTTTGAGTACCTTGAAGCATACTTGCCAACCCTCCCGATTTTCCCGGTAGACTCCTGAATTTCAGTGCCTCTCCCGAAAATCTCCCGGGGCAACCATTCTCCCAAATTTCTCCCGATTTCCACCCAGACAACAATATTGGGGGCGTGCCTTAAAGGCTCTGCCTTTAGCGTCCTCTCTCACATGAAAAGGAGACTGTCAGAAAAATTGTAATTAAATTATCAAAAAACTTTCCGTTCTCAGTTCTCAATGAACAGACAATAAGCTGTCTTTGTTGCACCAATCCAAACGCTTGAAAAATTCCGCTGTGGACGATGGAATGAGACGGGAGTGGTCATCCCTTGTCCTCGAAAACCTGCCCAAGCTGGATTCAGGACGAACCCAAGCCTGAGGCATCTTCTTCTTTTGTCTTCAATGTGACCGAAAACAAGGACTGTTTACATACCGGTACTCCCCATTCCTGTTGAGAAATGTGTTGTTGCGTAAACATTGAACATCTAAATAAAAGAGGAGACGAAAACCTTCTTCGTCAGAGCGTGGGTGACACTGTAGAGGTTACAGTGTCGACACGTTATCTCCTCAATTGAGTCCAAATTTAATTCTGTCTCTGTTTGATACCTTGCCTTTTTGTTTACAGTGGCGGTTCTATATATGGACCACATGGGCCATTGCCCTGGGCGGCGTTCTCTACGAGGCTCTGTAAGGATGTGAGAGGGGGACGGCATGGCCCGCTGGTTCAATCCCCACCTTCTACCAACCTCGTCACGTCCGTTGTTTCCTTGAGCAAGACACTTCACCGTAGCTCCTGATGGGTCGTGGTTAGGGCCTTGTATAGCAGCTCCCGCCATCAGTGTGTGAATGTATGTGGAAATAGTGTCAAAGCGCTTTGAGTACCTTGAAGCATACTTGCCAACCCTCCCGATTTTCCCGGTAGACTCCCGAATTTCAGTGCCTCTCCCGAAAATCTCCCGGGGCAACCATTCTCCCGAATTTCTCCCGATTTCCACTTGAACAACAATAATGGGGGCGTGCCTTAAAGGCACTGCCTTTAGCGTCCTCTCTCACATGAAAAGGAGACTGTCAGAAAAATTGTATTTAAATTATCAAAAAACGTTCCGTTCTGAGTTCTCAATGAACAGACAAGAAGCTGTCTTTGTTGCACCAAGCCAAACGCTTGGAAGATTCCGCTGTGGACGATGGAATGAGACGGGAGGGGTCATCCATTGTCCTCGAAAACCTGCCCAAGCTGGATTCAGGACGAACCCAAGCCTGAGGCATCTTCTTCTTTTGTCTTCAATGTGACCGAAAACAAGGACTGTTTACATACTCCCCATTCCTGTTGAGAAATGTGTTGTTGCGTAACATTGAACATCTAAACAAAAGAGGAGACGAAAACCTTCTTCGTCAGAGCGTGGGTGACACTGTAGAGGTTACAGTGTCGACACGTTATCTCCTCAATTGAGTCCAAATTTAATTCTGTCTCTGTTTGATACCTTGCCTTTTTGTTTACAGTGGCGGTTCTATATATGGACCACATGGGCCATTGCCCTGGGCGGCGTTCTCTACGAGGCTCTGTAAGGATGTGAGAGGGGGACGGCATGGCCCGCTGGTTCAATCCCCACCTTCTACCAACCTTGTCACGTCCGTTGTTTCCTTGAGCAAGACACTTCACCGTAGCTCCTGATGGGTTGTGGTTAGGGCCTTGCATAGCAGCTCCCGCCATCAGTGTGTGAATGTATGTGGAAATAGTGTCAAAGCGCTTTGAGTACCTTGAAGCATACTTGCCAACCCTCCCGATTTTCCCGGTAGACTCCCGAATTTCAGTGCCTCTCCCGAAAATCTCCCGGGGCAACCATTCTCCCGAATTTCTCCCAATTTCCACCCAGACAACAATATTGGGGGCGTGCCTTAAAGGCTCTGCCTTTAGCGTCCTCTCTCACATGAAAAGGAGACTGTCAGAAAAATTGTAATTAAATTATCAAAAAACTTTCCGTTCTCAGTTCTCAATGAACAGACAATAAGCTGTCTTTGTTGCACCAATCCAAACGCTTGAAAGATTCCGCTGTGGACGATGGAATGAGACGGGAGTGGTCATCCATTGTCCTCGAAAACCTGCCCAAGCTGGATTCAGGACGAACCCAAGCCTGAGGCATCTTCTTCTTTTGTCTTCAATGTGACCGAAAACAAGGACTGTTTACATACTCCCCATTCCCGTTGAGAAATGTGTTGTTGCGTAAACATTGAACATCTAAATAAAAGAGGAGACGAAAACCTTCTTCGTCAGAGCGTGGGTGACACTGTAGAGGTTACAGTGTCGACACGTTATCTCCTCAATTGAGTCCAAATTTAATTCTGTCTCTGTTTGATACCTTGCCTTTTTGTTTACAGTGGCGGTTCTATATATGGACCACATGGGCCATTGCCCTGGGCGGCGTTCTCTACGAGGCTCTGTAAGGATGTGAGAGGGGGACGGCATGGCCCGCTGGTTCAATCCCCACCTTCTACAAACCTCGTCACGTCCGTTGTTTCCTTGAGCAAGACACTTCACCGTAGCTCCTGATGGGTCGTGGTTAGGGCCTTGTATAGCAGCTCCCGCCATCAGTGTGTGAATGTATGTGGAAATAGTGTCAAAGCGCTTTGAGTACCTTGAAGCATACTTGCCAACCCTCCCGATTTTCCCGGTAGACACCCGAATTTCAGTGCCTCTCCCGAAAATCTCCCGGGGCAACCATTCTCCCGAATTTCTCCCGATTTCCACTTGAACAACAATATTGGGGGCGTGCCTTAAAGGCACTGCCTTTAGCGTCCTCTCTCACATGAAAAGGAGACTGTCAGAAAAATTGTATTTAAATTATCAAAAAACTTTCCCTTCCGAGTTCTCAATGAACAGACAAGAAGCTGTCTTTGTTGCACCAAGCCAAACGCTTGGAAGATTCCGCTGTGGACGATAGAATGAGACGGGAGGGGTCATCCATTGTCCTCGAAAACCTGCCCAAGCTGGATTCAGGACGAACCCAAGCCTGAGGCATCTTCTTCTTTTGTCTTCAATGTGACCGAAAACAAGGACTGTTTACATACTCCCCATTCCTGTTGAGAAATGTGTAGTTGCGTAAACATTGAACATCTAAATAAAAGAGGAGACGAAAACCTTCTTCGTCAGAGCGTGGGTGACATTGTAGAGGTTACAGTGTCGACACGTTATCTCCTCAATTGAGTCCAAATTTAATTCTGTCTCTGTTTGATTCCTTGCATTTTTGTTTACAGTGGCGGTTCTATATATGGACCACATGGGCCATTGCCCTGGGCGGCGTTCTCTACGAGGCTCTGTAAGGATGTGAGAGGGGGACAGCATGGCGCGCTGGTTCAATCCCCACCTTCTACCAACCTCGTCACGTCCGTTGTGTCCTTGAGCAAGACACTTCACCCTTGCTCCTGATGGGTCATGGTTAGGGCCTTGCATAGCAGCTCCCGCCATCAGTGTGTGAATGTATGTGGAAATAGTGTTAAAGCGCTTTGAGTACCTTGAAGCATACTTGCCAACCCTCCCGATTTTCCCGGGATACTCCCGAATTTCAGTGCCTCTCCCGAAAATCTCCCGGGGCAACCATTCTCCCAAATTTCTCCCGATTTCCACCCGGAAAACAATATTGGGGCGTGCCTAAAGGCACTGCCTTTAGCGTCCTCTCTCACATGAAAGGGAGACTGTCAGAAAAATTGTATATAAATTATCAAAAAACTTTCCGTTCTGAGTTCTCAATGAACAGACAAGAAGCTGTCTTTGTTGCACCAAGCCAAACGCTTGGAAGATTCCGCTGTGGACGATGGCATGAGACAGGAGGGGTCATCCATTGTCCTTGAAAACCAGCCCAAGCTGGATTCAGGACAAACCCAAGCCTGAGGCATCTTCTTCTTTTGTCTTCAATGTGACCGAAAACAAGGACTGTTTACATACTCCCCATTCCTTTTGAGAAATGTGTTGTTGCGTAAACATTGAACATCTAAATAAAAGAGGAGACGAAAACCTTCTTCGTCAGAGCGTGGGTGACACTGTAGAGTTACAGTGTCGACATGTTATCTCCTCAATTGAGTCCAAATTTAATTCTGTCTCTGTTTGATTCCTTGCATTTTTGTTTACAGTGGCGGTTCTATATATGGACCACATGGGCCATTGCCCTGGGCGGCGTTCTCTACGAGGCTCTGTAAGGATGTGAGAGGGGGACGGCATGGCGCGCTGGTTCAATCCCCACCTTCTACCAACCTCGTCACGTCCGTTGTGTCCTTGAGCAAGACACTTCACCCTTGCTCCTGATGGGTCGTGGTTAGGGCCTTGCGTGGCAGCTCCTGCCATCAGTGTGTGAATGTATGTGGAAATAGTGTCAAAGCGCTTTGAGTACCTTGAAGCATACTTGCCAACCCTCCCGATTTTCCCGGGAGACTCCCGAATTTCAGTGCCTCTCCCGAAAATCTACCGGGGCAACCATTCTCCCGAATTTCTCCCGATTTCCACCCGGAAAACAATATTGGGGCGTGCCATAAAGGCACTGCCTTTAGCGTCCTCTCTCACATGAAAGGGAGACTGTCAGAAAAATTGTATATAAATTATCAAAAAACTTTCCGTTCTGAGTTCTCAATGAACAGACAAGAAGCTGTCTTTGTAGCACCAAGCCAAACGCTTGGAAGATTCCGCCGTGGACGATGGAATGAGACGGGAGGGGTCATCCATTGTCCTCGAAAACCTGCCCAAGCTGGATTCAGGACGAACCCAAGCCTGAGGCATCTTCTTCTTTTGTCTTCAATGTGACCGAAAACAAGGACTGTTTACATACTCCCCATTCCTGTTGAGAAATGTGTTGTTGCGTAAACATTGAACATCTAAATAAAACAGGAGACGAAAACCTTCTTCGTCAGAGTGTGGGTGACACTGTTGAGGTTACAGTGTCGACACATAATCTCCTCAATTGAGTCCAAATTTAATTCTGTCTCTGTTTGATTCCTTGCCTTTTTGTCTTGTTTAATAGATGTCATCAGTGTTTGAACCTGACAGAGACTATCATATATGTCTCTGTTATCCATAGGGTTATCTATAACCCATAAAGTAGGCAGGCATGGAGCCATTTCTCAGCGTGTGTTTATTCCAGCCGGCACGTTCTTACACTGACACGCAACATCCGGATTCCCATCATGCATTGCTTCAAAACTACGGCAAGTAGTAATGTTAGAATAATCATGTATATATATTATCACACAACTTTAGTATGCTTAAAGTATGTTGCTATAGTTATTAGCTATTGTGCTCAAGATAGACTTTTGTATCTGTGCAAGGAAGAAACTTGTTGTCTGAGGGGTGGCCTCAGCCGCAGATGTTATCTTTGTTTTAGCCCGCTAACAGCCAAGGACTTCAAGGACCTCAACGAAAATAAGACGACAGCACGCGGACGAAGCAGAGACAACAAGGACCTCAAGACAGATAAGACGACAGCACGCAGACGAAGCGGAGACAAGGCGAAATCACAAGGCCCCCAGCACATTCCGTCACGTATTGTGCTTACTGGACCTGCTTTGCATAATATATGTGACCACTCCTTTTAGAGGCGGCCTCAGTGATGTTGACTGGGGAACTCCTGAATAAGTAGAGGGACGTGGGAGCTGAACCATAGAGCATAGGGCGAGACTGTGACTAAGTGTGCAGCTCCATGCGTTCTCCACATGAGCTAAATTGAACTCTGCATGGTTCCTTAATAGATGTCATCAGTGTTTGAACCTGACAAATGTCCAAAAACATAGGTTGGCAAGTATGCCTTGAAGGTAGAAAAGCGCTATAAAAGTATAACCCATTTACCATTCAGAAGATTCACAAGTGATAAAAGCAAACCGGTGAGAAACGATGAGATGCTATCACAAGTCAACATCTCTGTCACGTAAACGAGGAAGTGAGGACAAAAACCACGGTGGCAGTGACATGTGCATCATGTGCGAGTGCACAGGGTAGGCACTGATGAAGGGGTGTTGTGCGCCACTGATGTGATTTGGACGCCCTGTTAGTCAATCACTGCGCATTCAGTTGGAGTTTGGTGCCTTGCTCAATCAAGCGTAGCTTTACGGACTTCGCTGTGTGTGTCTTGGCAGTGCCAATCAGCTTGGTCTCATATGCAAATCAGCCACTCTTTTTCTCACCCCAGTCCGGGCTGCTCGGCGCAATATGACCAACACAAGGGTAATGGGACAATCACACAAGGACAAGGCTGAAACTATTTGTAAGCAATGAAACTTTAGTCTTCTTTCTTTCTTTTTATTTGTCTTGTTTTTTTCAGGTCTTAACTCACATTTATATTTGTGTGAATGGTGGAATTTGACTTTAAACAGTGCGATTACTACGGTAGGAAGCTGGATTCATATGGCCCCATTTATCGCGGATAACCTGACACATGAAAAGTGACGAACTGGGGTTTCTTTTTGGAACGATCACTACGTTTTGTCATATTGACTCTTTGGGATTAAATGAGACAATTTTGATCAAGCGTTTCTCACAGGGCATTGACGCTGTGGTGGCTTCCTTTGGGAGATGGGTGGTACGTAATGACGTGATGAAGTAACAGTTGGTGATGATCATGGCACTTTACAAAGGCAATGGAAAGCAAAACAAATGATTAGGACCACGAGCAGAGTTTTTCTGTTGTGTTTTTTGTAGAGACTGATGTCTTGAACCTCCCCCTGGAAACACAATATAATCCCAATCAGCGAAAATCAGTGATATACTGTAGCTGGAAATAATTGCCGTGATTAGCACTGATAGAGCAGAACGAGCAAATTAATTTAATAATTGCTTTACTCAGAAGTGAAAGACTTTGCTTTGGAATTGTATATGAGCACAATTATCACAGGTCACTGTGACAGAGTAATTTGTTGTTTTTAACATATTAAGGAGGTTGGCAAAGAGAAAGTGGATAAAATCATTAATAGACTGCATTAAAGGCCTACTGACACCCACTACTACCGACCACGCAGTCTGATAGTTTATATATCAATGATGACATCTTAACATGCCAGCTTACTAAAGTGCAATTTTAAATTTCGCGCAAAATATCCTGCTGAAAACGTCTCGGTATGATGACGTCTGCGCGTGACGTTACGGATTGTAGAGGACAGCATGGTGGCCAGCTATTAAGTTGTCTGTTTTCATCGCAAAATTCCACAGTATTCTGGACATCTGTGTTGGTGAATCTTTTGCAATTTGTTCAATGAACAATGGAGACAGCAAAGAAGAAAGCTGTAGGTGGGAAGCGGTGTATTGTGGCAGGTGTTGTGCCGGATAACGCTCCCCCGCCGTAGAATGCACCCCCTGACTGTTGTGCCGGATAACACAGCTGGTGTTTCATTGTTTACATTCCCGAAAGATGACAGTCAAGCTTTACCATTGGCCTGTGGAGAACTGGGACAACAGAGACTCTTACCAGGAGGATTTTGAGTTGGATACGCAGACGCGGTACCGTGAGTACACATGCAGCTGCGGCTTCCAAACATTTGATCGCTTGCCCGTACGTGCGTGCCGCTATGTGCATGTCACGTACGTAACTTTGGGGACTTTGGGGAAAAATATGTGCTTTATTAACTTTGGGGAGGTGAACGGTACTTTGGGCTGTGGGATTGAGTGTGTTGTGCAGGTGTTTGAGTTGTATTGGCGGGTTATATGGACGGGAGGGGGGAGGTGTTTGTTATGCGGGATTCATTTGTGGCATATTAAATATAAGCTTGGTTGTGTTGTGGCTAATAGAGTATATATATGTCTTGTGTTTATTTACTGTTTTAGTCATTCCCAGCTGAATATCAGGTCCCACCCGCCTCTCACAGCATCTTCCCTATCTGAATCGCTCCCACTGCCCTCTAGTCCTTCACTCTCACTTTCCTCATCCACAAATCTTTCATCCTCGCTCAAATTAATGGGGAAATCGTCGCTTTCTCGGTCCCAATCGCTCTCGCTGCTGGTGGCCATGATTGTAAACAATGTGCAGATGTGAGGAGCTCCACAACCTGTGACGTCACGCTACTCGTCTGCTACTTCCGGTACAGGCAAGGCTTTTTTATCAGCGACCAAAAGTTGCGAACTTTATCGTCCATGTTCTCTACTAAATCCTTTCAGCAAAAATATGGCAATATCGCGAAATGATCAAATATGACACATAGAATGGATCTGCTATCCCCGTTTAAATAAGAAAATCGCATTTCAGTAGGCCTTTAAAGCTATTTTATTGTACTCAGCTTTTGTTAAACAACAGAGCCATCTTCAAACCCAAAACACATAAGAGTCAAGGAAATTCCCAATGAACGTGACTGCGGACGGACTTCTTCTGTTAGAACGAGGGATGCCGATAAATGCTTTAAAATGTAATATCGGAAATTATCGGTATCGGTTTCAAAATTATCGGTATCGGTTTCAAAAAGTAAAATATATGACTTTTTATACAGGTCACACTGAGGGTGGCCGTATAAACAACTTTAACACTGTTACAAATATGCGCCACACTGTGAACCCACACCAAACAAGAATGACAAACACATTTCGGGAGAACATCCACACCGTAACACAACATAAACACAACAGAACAAATACCCAGAACCCCTTGCAGCACTAACTCTTACGGGATGCTACAATATACACCCCCCCCCCCCCCTGCCCCCACCAACCCTGCCCACCTCAACCTCCTCATGCTCTCTCAGGGAGAGCATATCCCAAATTCCAAGCTGCTGTTTTGAGGTATGTTAAAAAACAAAACAATACACTTTGTGACTTCAATAATAAATATGGCAGTGCCATGTTGGCATTTTTTTCCATAACTTGTGTTGATTTATTTTGGAAAACCTTGTTACATTACTTAATGCATCCAGCGGGGCATCACAACAAAATTAGGCATAATAATGTGTTAATTCTCCCCGGCCAGAAATCTGCATTCAAAGAACTCCGGCTTATTAGTGGTTCCCAGAGCCCCAAAAAAATCTGCGGGCTATAGAGTGTTTTCTATTGGGGCTCCAGTACTATGGAATGCCCTAACGGTAACAGTTAGAGATGCTACCTCCGTAGAAGCATTTAAGTCCCATCTTAAAACTCATTTGTATACTCTAGCCTTTAAATAGACCCCCTTTTTAGACTAGTTGATCTGCCGTTTCTTTTCTTTTCTCCTCTGCCCCCCTCTCCCTTGTAGAGGGGTGGGGCACAGGTCCAGTGGCCATGGATGAAGTGCTGGCTGTCCAGAGTCGGGACCCGGGGTGGACCGCTCGCCTGTGCATTGGTTGGGGACATCTCTGCGCTGCTGACCCGTCTCCGCTCGGGATGGTCTTCTGCTGGCCCCACTATGGACTGGACTCTCACTATTATGTTAGATCCACTATAGACTGGACTCTCACAATATTATGTCAGACCCACTCGACGTCCATTGCATCTGGTCTCCCCTAGAGGAGGGTCACCCACATCTGCGATCCTCTCCAAGGTTTCTCATAGTCATTCACATCGACGTCCCATTGGGTTGTGAGTTTTTCCTTGCCCTTATGTGTGCTCTGAACCGAGGATATCGTTGTGGCTTGTGCAGCCCTTTGAGATATATAAATAAACATTGATTGATTGATTGATTGATTTATATACTTCAGCTTTTGAATAGACCCCTTTTCAAGACCAGTTGATCTGCCACTTTTCTGCTCCGTCCCCCCCAGCGAAATTAGTGAATTACTACTGCTTCAATTTAGTTATACAAAGTATAGTTCCACTACACCATTGATACCATTAAAAAAAACAATTGACACTAGGAAACTCTAGTGATCCATAAATCAAAACACAATGTTCTAACTCAGATGTAGAAATTATACAGTATTTGCAGCACCACGTCGGGAAAAAAACGTCTTATAACACTTTTATTGTAGTATTAAAGTTTTATGTCATAATGAAAAAGATGATTCATACCAACCTTGACTGCGTCTTCGTCTGTGGAGCGACACATCACTGCGTCAGAGACGTCAGTCACTGAAGCGTCTATTCCGATGGTTACCACCTTCACAGGGACCGCTACTGTCTTCCCGGTCAGAACCGCTGTGTTCAAAATCTCCGAATCCTGTGAAGGGAAAGACACCAGAATCATCACAGTATTATTTAGAAAAGCACTCAGAGCGTTGATTGTTCTGGTAGGATTTGTGGTTAAATGTGCAGTTTATTAATTAGTGATGAGGAATTTGCTGCTGAGCAGTTAAATACAAACCCAACCATCATTAAGCAGACTTTTAGTATTGGTTTCTTTATTCATGCTTGAACGATACACAAGCTTCAAGTTAGGTAGCAGCATTGTTCAAACTAATCAACGGCCTATTTAGTCCAGTAGAAGAAGTACAGTATTTTCCGGACCTTAGGGCGCACCGGATTATAAAGGGGTCATATTAATAATTGTTCATATTGTTCAGTCAGTTCATTTTCATGTGCACTTCTTTGTTATGCAGGATCAGGATGCTTTATTATTGTCCATTCTTTAACATGTACAAGACACATAAGAACTGAAATTACATTTTCGGCACAGTCCCACTAAGAGCAGACATATGTTACAGGGAGACAAGACGGGACCGCTAACGGATCAGCTCCTTAAGAAGGTGGGAAAAAAGGTGATATTGGAAAAGGGGGGAAGAGTAAAAAATATCAGTCAAAGGCTGGATCCTCAGGAGGGGGTCCAGACTGAGTCCAAGGGAAAAAACCTCATTTGCCATAGCACACATAAACATGTTACATATAATCACAATAACTCGCAACAGAGGGGGGGAGTTGGGGCCCTGGAGGCCGGCCTGCTGCTATAAAGCGCTACTCAGCCATCCATCACCACGAAGGGAAATCAAGCGGTGGTGAAGGCGTGGGTTGGGGGTGGGGAGTGTGTTTGTGTATATGCCCATTGTCTTTGGGTGTAGTGGAGTTGTGTTCATAGGCCTGGGGTCGTTCTGCATGCTATGCAAGCAAAGTTCGACTTCCAGGTGTCGTTGAGGAGGGAGGGAGGTCAAAAGCATCCATCTTTGAAATTCCTCAGGGGATGATTACAGAACAGCCTGTTCTTGTCCTCAAGGCCATTCGGGGGAGTCAAATCGTAGATAAGGATTTTTGTTTTTTCTCGAGCAGGCCTGTTCTATTCGCCTATGCTGGCTGCTCTCATATCCAATTTTTCCTTTACAGCAAGCTTTTCCATGATGTGATCCATCTTGCGATTCAGTTCAGAAATCGCCCCAGACTGTGATCCCACAGCCCGAACCAATCCGTCCATTGCGACAAACAGCCTTTGGGCTCCTTGAGTGGATGCCATCGTCTTACACATTTTACGATACACCAAAGCAATGCCAAGCCCAATCAGCAGGTGCCCCGCGATCATGGTTCCAAATAGGTAGATATCTTCCACGTCCTCGATGGAAAGGACTGAGAGGCACATGATTCTCCATTTGTCCCAGGAATCTCTCACGTACCCCGCAGCAATGGTTCCATCAGGGCAGCCAGGCTCCCCAGAACCTCTTTTCCTCGTCGAAAAGATTTTTTCAATTGAGTCGAGAGTCCAGCTAATCAATTCCATGGCTGATGTTTAGATTTGGAGGACAGCGCAAAGAAAGAGGCTTCAAAAAAAGTTGAGACAAGACAAGACAAAGGAGATTAAGCAAGGAAAAGACGGGAGGAGAAAAAAATGCGACCGCCCTCACCAGAGGCAAGACAGAAGGTGTTGACTGCACTGTGCTGCTACGCATTTTGATCATTTACAAGATAAGTTCCATGTCTTGCACTCGCCTTCTTTTGTTCATTTTCATTCCTAGTTGTTTTTTCTTCCACTCTCTCCATCCTTAGAAACCAAGTATGCCACTAAGAGTAACCTTAAAAAAGGAAGGGGTTTGGGTCAACGGTCCCCCTAAGGTGCATGCCTGCGCAATTGAACATTGCTCAAGCGTCTTCTGCGCACAGCAAATTTATGCCGCACACAAAATCTAATCCCATCTGAATTCTAAACAAAATAAACACATAGTTTATTCTGTATGGTTTTGCGATGCAACTTTGAGTGACAGTGACAACAAGCGGCCCTAACAGATAAAACAACGTTCGTCAACACCGTTCAATTGTTGTAACGCCTGTCGAGACGCTTCGAAGACAGGAATTATATCGATCACTTTATTGAGCAAAACTGTTTATATTCGGCCAAAACCACACCAAAAACATGAGTAAAAAACGTAAATTTTTCGAAAAACCAGTCATTTTCTGCCGTACCAACAAGGCCAAAACCAACTCTGTCCTCTGTCATATCAACTGCACCAACACACTTAGCCACTGGTGCGTTTAGGGCCACACAAAAAGTCGGACAACTCAAACACAAAGTTACACTATGACTCCTCAATCATATGTGTGCTTATTCTACCATAATTTTCTATTACTGTTAATGTGTGGATATTAATCGTGAAATACCGTTACTAGAGAAAGTTACAGGAATGTACATTTTATCCAATGCTTACATTTCATTGTGCAACAGGAGAATGTTTTAAGGGGAACAAAATGTGATCTCTGAAAGGGGTACAAATTACTTCCAAAGCAGGACCCCCACCCTGATATACTGTACAATACTAATACATAGCTTATGAAAAACAGGATTTATTTTTGTTATGTTCATTACAAGTGTGCCAAATCACTAATATTGGAAAATAATCTCATGAAAGTGACTCCCGTCATTTGAGTGTTATAATGAAAGAATAAAATTGGTTTGAGGCAGGTGTGCTGCTGGTATTGCCACGTGTGATGTTGCTCACATGAATGCTCAGGGAGTTTTTGTGTTTTCTCACTCACATGAACAATTAAAGGGAACATTGGTTGGGGGGTGTATTGTCACGATCTGGCAATCATTTTGTTGCAGTGCCTGTTTTCTGGGTCACGGGGTGTCGCCACCTGCGCGCGCACCTGATACTAATTTTCTCC
The DNA here is from genome assembly GCF_033978685.3 of Nerophis lumbriciformis. Lineage (NCBI taxonomy): Eukaryota > Metazoa > Chordata > Actinopteri > Syngnathiformes > Syngnathidae > Nerophis > Nerophis lumbriciformis. The sequence continues at coordinate 21,582,314 of NC_084559.2, forward strand.
TGGCTACTTAAGCTCTCCAGTCCCTTCACTCGGCGCCAGTTGATTCCCGATATTTCACCCTTCCAGTCGTGTACATCTCCTCTGCTTTAGCTTTTGGTTGCGGCCGTATTGTTATCCTCCACACCTTCCGTGTGCATCCTTAGTTATTTTTTCCTGTTATGCAATTTTCTGCCCTGCATTGGGGTCACACTCTGGCTCAGCCGGTCGTGCCAAACAACCGACTAAAAAATATTGGCGCATAACACAGTGCTCCTCAAAGTTAAGTATTATTACACAGTCACCTTACTCATTATTGCGGTTACTAGACCGAACCAAAGCGGCGGGGAAAATTACAAGGACGATACTCCCAGAGATGAGTGCCATGTACACAACTCGCTGCCTAAAGCGAGTACACAACATCCTGAAGGACAGATACCACGCGGCACATGGCCTCTTCAACCTGCTACCCTCTGGAAGGAGGTATAGATCGATTCGCGCCAGGACCACCAGAATGTCTCACAGTCTGTATCCCCAGGCTGTGAGACTGCTAAATAAACAGCCTGCCCCTTTGCTGCCCCCGGACCATCTTATTACCTCACTCTTCACCACCTCAATAATTCTGCTCTGGACATTGCATTGCTGCAACATCAACGTAACACCCATCAGACATCTGACTGTTCCCACCCCCACGCCCCTCTATTCGCAATCTTCTTGACAATGCTAAACTGTAAACTATGGTCAACCTGCACTTCAATGCAGTTTCTATGCCGCTAGACAAAGCTCAAACAAAATCTCGTTGACATGTATGCTTTTTGCAGATGATGTGGTCCTGATGGCTTCATCTGGCCAGGATCTTCAGCTCTCGCTGGATCGGTTCGCAGCCGAGTGTGAAGCGACTGGGATGAGAATCAGCACCTCCAAGTCCGAGTCCATGGTTCTCGCCCGGAAAAGGGTGGAGTGCCATCTTCGGGTTGGGGAGGAGACCCTGCCCCAAGTGGAGGAGATCAAGTACCTCGGAGTCTTGTTCACGAGTGAGGGAAGAGTGGATCGTGAGATCGACAGGCGGATCGGTGCGGCATCTTCAGTAATGCGGACGCTGTATCGATCCGTTGTGGTGAAGAAGGAGCTGAGCCGGAAGGCAAAGCTCTCAATTTACCGGTCGATCTACGTTCCCATCCTCACCTATGGTCATGAGATTTGGGTTATGACCGAAAGGACAAGATCACGGGTACAAGCGGCCGAAATGAGTTTCCTCCGCCGGGTGGCGGGGCTCTCCCTTAGAGATAGGGTGAGAAGCTCTGTCATCCACGGGGAGCTCAAAGTAAAGCCGCTGCTCCTCCACATCGAGAAGAGCCAGATGAGGTGGTTCGGGCATCTGGTCAGGATGCCACCCGATCGCCTCCCTCGGGAGGTGTTTAGGGCACGTTCGACCGGTAGGAGGCCACGGGGAAGACCCAGGACACGTTGGGAAGACTATGTCTCCCGGCTGGCCTGGGAACGCATCGGGATCCCCCGGGAAGAGCTGGACGAAGTGGCTGGGGAGAGGGAAGTCTGGGCTTCCCTGCTTAGGCTGCTGCCCCCGCGACCTGACCTCGGATAAGCGGAAGAAGATGGATGGATGGATGTATGACTTAAGTGTTATTATGACAATGACAATAAAGGCATTGATTGATTGATTGATTGATTGGAACGATTGCGGTTCAGTTCTGAGGGACTACTGCACTTCCCAAAACAATAGTGTGATTGTTTTGTGTTTACTGTGGCACATTTGTGTCATATAAGAGCAACATATCTGCAGGTTGTTCAAAGTGTGCTAAAGGACTCATTACTCTTATTATTTGACATTTTGAGAGTGAATCTTTGCTAGAATTAGCTGTTCAGTGAAACATGTTTTACATGATAGAAGCTACATTGTTTGTTGCACAGCATGCATAGTTACAGTAATGCAGTTTTTTCTGCATAATCAAATTCAATTACTCTATTGTACCTAATATGGCTTTCCCCCCCAAAATATTATTGTAGACCACATTGTTGATGATGTGATTGTCTGGTGGAATAAAAACCCTGCAAGGACACGTCTCACGTTGTGCTACTTTGAGGATTTAAAAGTGTGTACCACATCTGTGGAGTACTCTGGCCTCCTTTCTCATTGGTCCTCTAAGTAATAAAGCATCCCGCTTCCAGGCAAACTAATACCCTAAAGCATCCATCTTCTATAAGCCACGAGGGCCTGGCAGTGTCTTTGTCTTGTCCCTGTGGCAATGTTACAAGCACTGAGGTGGACTGTATATTGTGACCAAGGTAGTACTTGCACTATGACAGGGGTCGTAAGACTTATATAAGTGTTATAAAAATGGCAAAACATGATGTAAGTGGCTAATTAGCTATATTAGCCTACTATCAAAATGACTATGTGTCGCAGGCTGACGCAAATCTTCGTTGACAGAAATGTTGAAATGTAATATTTATTCTACACATTTTTACAACATTGGAAAACATTAGTAACATTTCTCAGAGGGTGAGATAACTCCTGGAAATGACTGTCTTATGAATGAATGACTGTCTTAGAATGGCCAAAGGTATAGATGTGTGTGTCCAAGTTAAAGGAAACGGCAGGCCGTCTTCTTCCAATTGATTTATTACAATCTTTGCAAGCTGGGTAACGTTTGCTGTGGTCTGGAACAACATGGCGCACAAAAAACTATCAGAAATGTAGCCAATAGTACATGCAGTGTGTCATGAAACAAAAATAAACCAAATACAAAGAGGACAAAAGTAAAGGATATTGCATGAGCTCAAATATACCTACAAACGAGGCATAATGATGCAATATGTACATACCTAAATAGTAGGGATGTCCGATAATATCGGACTGCCGATAATATCGGCCGATAAATGCTTTAAAATGTAATATCAGAAAGTATCGGTTTCAAATTTATAGGTATTGGTTTCAAAAAGTAAAATTTATGACTTTTTAAAACGCCGCTGTGTACACGGACGTACGAAGAAATACAGAGCGCCAACAACCCTTGAAGGCACATAATACCTACGGCTTTTGACACACACACAAGTGAATGCAAAGCATACTTGGTCAACAGGTCACACTGAGGGTGGCCTTATAAACAACTTTAACACTGTTAAAAATATGCGCCACACTGTGAACCCACACCAAACGAGAATGACAAACACATTTCGGGAGATAATCCGCACTGTAACACAACATAAACACAACAGAACAAATACCCAGAATCCCTTGCAGCACTAACTCTTCCGGGACGCTACAATATACGCCCTCGCTACCCCCTACCAATCCCCCCAACCCCAACCCCGCCCACCTCAACCTCCTAATGCTCTCTCAGGGAGAGCATGTCCCAAATTCCAAGCTGCTGTTTTGAGGCATGTTAAAAAAAATAATGCACTTTGTGACTTCAATAATAAATATGGCAGTGCCAAACCATCACTGATGGTGGAAACTTTACACTAGACTTCAGGCAACGTGGATCCTGTGCCTCTCCTGTCTTCCTCCAGACTCTGGGACCTCGATTTCCAAAGGAAATGCAAAATTTGCATGGTTGGGTGATGGTTTGGGGTGCCATGTCATCTGCTGGTGTCGGTCCACTCTGTTTCCTGAGATCCAGGGTCAACGCAGCCGTCTACCAGCAAGTTTTAGAGCACTTCATGCTTCCTGCTGCTGACCTGCTCTATGGAGATGGAGATTTCAAGTTCCAACAGGACTTGGCGCCTGCACACAGCGCAAAATCTACCCGTGCCTGGTTTACGGACCATGGTATTTCTGTTCTAAATTGGCCCGCCAACTCCCCTGATCTTAGCCCCATAGAAAATCTGTGGGGTATTGTGAAAAGGAAGATGCAGAATGCCAGACCCAAAAACGCAGAAGAGTTGAAGGCCACTATCAGAGCAACCTGGGCTCTCATAACACCTGAGCAGTGCCAGAAACCCATCGACTCCATGCCACGCCGCATTAACGCAGTAATTGAGGCAAAAGGAGCTCCAACCAAGTATTGAGTATTGTACATGCTCATATTTTTCATTTTCATACTTTTCAGTTGGCCAACATTTCTAAAAATCCCTTTTTTGTATTAGCCTTAAGTAATATTCTAATTTTGTGACACACGGAATTTTGGATTTTCATTTGTTGCCACTTCAAATCATCAATATTAAATGAAATAAACATTTGAATGCATCAGTCTGTGTGCAATGAATAAATATAATGTACAAGTTACACCTTTTGAATGCAATTACTGAAATAAATCAAGTTTTTCAAAATATTCTAATTTACTGGCTTTTACCTGTATATATATATATTATAATATATATAATAAAATATTTAGAGCTATACGCCCCCTGGTGTCTGTGTCGTCATCTCCCCTCTGTTAAAACATATTAAGAAGGTCAGAAAGTGGCTTTAAATTGGTCTGTAAATCATAATCATTGCAAATGTTTCACCAGAGCACCACTAATACATGTTATGGGTTTTAAATGTAGAAAATACATCATAACATGACCCTTTTAAATAATGCGACCACCGCTGCAAATAAGACTGGAAGTAGTCCACTTAGTTTGCAAGAGCTGTATATACAGTATGACAAAAAGATGATGGAAATAAGAAGAAAATACTGAGCCTATCAGGTTTAATTGGGATGTCTAAAAAGCACAAATAGTACAGTTAGTTCTTATAACGCTATAGTACTGATAACACAGACCTTAACCTTTAGTCACACATGCATACACCAGGGTTGTCACAGAAGATAATGAGGGCTTATTAAGACATGTTTGAGGTATCATTTGCTCCCTGCAGTCACCCACTGATCATCGATTCAGTCCTGGAGAAATTACTTCTCAATTATGTGGATTTCTCTGCAATTCCCCAAAGCACAATAGTGGCAGACGTTGAAGTACTTTGCCAACAGTCTACTTATGTTAGTTAAATGCACAAAAGGGGGAAAGTCTCCTAAGAAAGAATGTTTTCAAGATGCTTCGGCTGAGTGATTTCTATTACTTTACTAGGACGTGCCAATACTGACAAACTATATATTTTTTGTTTTTTTATTTAGACATATTTTATTCTCTGTGCAAGGTAACAATAATGCTCGGGGTGATTTGCAAATATGCCACGAACACTGTCCTGTTTAGAGCATTTTGGGCAGAACGTGAGCCCCAATCATTCCAATGCACCCACTTGCCGGTTTAACCATGCAGAAGAAAGAAAATTAAAAACTCTGCGAGTGATCAGGCGTGATAAATATGAAAACCAATCATTTGAGGCACTTGTGATTAAGGGCTATATAACTAAACTTTGATTGATTGATCCGATAAAGAATTTTGAGTTTTAGATTTGAGAATTATTGACATGTATTTGCTAAATATGTTGTCTTCAACTACTATTGGCAACATAATCATGCCAGCCATTGGCAGTGTTTTATTTTTTATATCTTTCCTGGCCCGTCTGCAGTCCAGACCTGTCTCCCATCGAAAATGTGTGGCGCATTATGAAGCGTAAAATACGACAGCGGAGACCCCCGGACTGTTGAACGACTGAAGCTCTACATAAAACAAGAATGGGAAAGAATTCCACTTTCAAAGCTTCAACAATTAGTTTCCTCAGTTCCCAATCGTTTATTGAGTGTTTTTAAAAGAAAAGGCCATGTAACACAGTGGTGAACATGCCCTTTCCCAACTACTTTGGCATGCGTTGCAGCCATGAAATTCTAAGTTAATTATTATTTGCAAAAAAAAAAAAAAAGTTTATGAGTTTGAACATCAAATATGTTGTCTTTGTAGTGCATTCAATTGAATATGGGTTGGAAAGGATTTGCAAATCATTGCATTCCGTTTATATTTACATCTAACACAATTTCCCAACTTATATGGAAACAGGGTTTGTACCAGGGTGACCCGTTGTGGCTTGTGCAGCCCTTTCAGACACTCGTGATTTAGGGCTATATAAATAAACTTTGATTGGGGCAGTATAGCTCGGTCGGGAGAGTGGCCGTGCCAGCAACCTGAGGGTTCCAGGTTCGATCCCGGCTTCCGCCATCCTAGTCACTGCCGTTGTGTCCTTGGGCAAGACACTTTACCCATCTGCACCCACACTGGTTTAAATGTAACTTAGATATTGGGTTTCACTATGTAAAAAAGCACTTTGAGTCACTAGAGAAAAGCGCTATATAAATATAATTCACTTCACTTCACTTCATTGATTGATTGATTGATTGATTGACCCCCTAAAAACTGTGTAAAGCAAGAGTCTCAATCGTATGGCCCGCGGGCCGGTTCGGGCCCGCGAACAGGTTTTATCTTGCCCGTGGGATGAGTTTGCCAAGTATAAAAATGAGCCGAAATTTTTGAATGAAAGAAACTGCTGTTCTAAATGTGTCCACTAGATGTCGCAATAGCAATTATTTGGTATCTTTGTAGATCAGTGGTTCTTAACCTTGTTGAAGGTACCGAACCCCACCAGTTTCGTATGCGCATTCACCGAACCCTTCTTTAGTGAAAAAAATATGTATACAGTATATTTTTTTCAAATTCAAGAAAAAGTCGTATGTTTTTTTACTGGTGCACAAAATGAACCGTGCATGAACATAGCCTTGTTCAAAAAACAAAACCAACACAGTGCATGAACTCACAACAAATTACACACCTTACACACATTACCATGAATTGATTAACGTGGACCCCGACTTAAACTAGTTGAAAAACTTATTCGGGTGTTACCATTTAGTTTACGGAATATGTACTGTACTGTGTAAACTGTACTGTGTATTCTCTTCCTTTGCAATCTGCTCGTAAAAGTTTCAATCAATCAATCAAAAAACCTGCAAATCGGATGGAAAATTAGAGGGAACATTGTTTGGGGGTATCCATATTATACGCTGATAGGGAGACGTTTTTATTTACACGACTTTGGCTACCCCTGTGGTAAATTTTAAATGTGCTTTATAAATAAAGTTGATTTGATTTGATTTGATTCGATAAGTCGTATGTCTCTTTACGTCCATGGCGGAGGCTCCGCCGAACCCCTGAGGCCGACTCACCGAACTCCAAGGGTTCGATCGAACCCAGGTTAAGAACCACTGTTGTAGATGTATGTAAAAAAAATAATTAACCACAATGAATGTTAGTGCACCAGTCTAGAAAAATGAGCAAACTACATCCTGTAATTTGATTTTGATATTATTTTTCTACCTTGATAGATTGAAAATTAACACCATTATCACGTCATTTATTCAGAAAGTATAAATAACGACAAATAAAGGTAGAATACTATTAACCGCAACATGTAAGTGTAAAAAAAAAAACCCAACAACTTTATGATTTATACATTTTCAGAATGTGCTTGTTCTTTTTTTAAACAATCTGAAGATGTCTTTATTTTTAAGTTATGGTGCCGTGATTTCACCAGTCCGGCCCACTCGGGAGTAGATTTTTCTCCATGCGGCTCCCGATCTAAAATGAGTTTGACACCCCTGGCGTAAAGCATTTCATAATTTATAACATGTCTGTGTTTGCACGCTCCCATAATTCACTTCCCCTCAAAACGGAATACTTCTGTAAATTAATTCTGTGTTTAATGGGATTTCCAGATAGTCGTCTATTATAAATTAATTTTGTAAATGGTTTCGAGGAGGGGCGAAAGCAGAGGCTAAAGTAACATTACTACAACTGTAGATGACCCAGCAGGCTGAGAGTTAAAGGGGAACATTATCACAATTTCAGAATTGTTAAAACCAATAAAAATCAGTTCCCAGTGGCTTATTATATTTTTCAAAGTTTTTAAAATTTTTTTACCCATCACGCAATATCCCTAAAAAAAGCTTCAAAGTGCCTGATTTTAACCACACGTCCATTTTCCTGTGACGTCACATAGTGAAGTCAACACAAACAAACATGGCGGAAAGAACAGCAAGCTATAGCGACATTAGCTCGGATTCAGACTCGGATTTCAGCGGCTTAAGCGATTCAACAGATTACGCATGTATTGAAACGGATGGTTGTAGTGTGGAGGCAGGTAGCGAAAACGAAATTGAAGAAGAAACTGAAGCTATTGAGCCATATCGGTTTGAACCGTATGCAAGCGAAACCGACAAAAACGACACGACAGCCAGCGACACGAGAGAAAGCGAGGACAAATTTGGCGATCGCCTTCTAACCAACGATTGGTATGTGTTTGTTTGGCATTAAAGGAAACTAACAACTATGAACTATGTTTGCAGCATATGAAATACATTTGGCAACAACATGCACTTTGAAAGTGCAGACAGCCCAATTTTCATCAATTAATATATTCTGTAGACATACCCTCATCCGCGCTCTTTTCCTGAAAGCTGATCTGTCCAGTTCTGGAGTTGATGTCAGCAGGCCAGGGAAGCTAGGGTCGATAGGGGGTTTAGCTCGCTCGTCTGCGGGAACAAACTGCCGCCATGGCTTGCCGTGCTACCGAGGACCTTTGTCCCTGAATTGCTCACACACTCCGGCAGATTCAATGGGGGTCTGGCGGCAGATTTCTTTGACTTTATCGTTGGAAATGCATCTGCTTTGAGTGTCGCAGGATATCCACACATTCTTGCCATCTCTGTCGTAGCATAGCTTTCGTCGGTAAAGTGTGCGGAACAAACGTCCAATTTCTTGCCACTTTCGCATCTTTGGGCCACTGGTGCAACTTGAATCCGTCCCTGTTCGTGTTGTTACACCCTCCGACAACACACCGACGAGGCATGATGTCTCCAAGGTACGGAAAACAGTCGAAAAAACGGAAAATAACAGAGCTGATTTGACTCGGTGTTTGAGAAAATGACGGATTGCTTCCCCGATGCTCCGAGAGCGAATATTAGAAAGGCGTTTAATTCGCCAAAATTCACCTATTTAGAGTTCGGAAATCGGTTAAAAAAAAAAAAGGTCTTTTTTCTGCAATATCAAGGTATATATTGACGCTTACATAGGTCTGGTGATAATGTTCCTTTTTAAAGTTAAAGTACCAATGATTGGTGGTGAAATTTGTCCTCTGCATTTGACCCATCCCCTTATTCACAACCCTTGATGCAGAGTGCCAAGCAGGGAGGTAATGGGTCCCAGTTTTATAGTCTTTGGTATGGCTCGGCCGGGGTCTGAACTCACAACCTACCGATCTCAGGGCGGACACTCTAACCACTAGGTCACTGAGTAGGCTAAAGCATGGCATTAATAAGCCTCAGTGGGATCCCATAGCCATGCATCAATAGGCCACACACTAAGACAAAGGCAGCACAATTAACTGCAAAATGGGGACCAGTGATGCAAATCGGCTGCTTTTCTCAGTCCGCTCCCTCTGAATGAAGATGCAATGAAACACAGCCCTGTGAAAGTAGGTAAAATGCAGTTGCCTGATTTTATTATGATTAGAGAGGTAGAAATGGGGAAATTCAATCCATTTCACACAGGTTCAGGATGGTAGACTCTAATGTGGCTCCACTGCACTTTGTTTTTAAGGATGGGTTTTGTATTTTCCTTATTACACTTCCATTGTTGGAGGGGAGTAAAGATTATTCATTGTCCAATCAGCAGGCTGTAGGGTTTTAGCTCCGTCCATACATCCATTTTCTACCGCTTGTCTCCACCAATTTTTGTATTCCAACAAGTTGTCATGATCCGTGGTCCGGATCATGTTTTTGTTATGTCCTGTTAGTTTGGACTCAAATAGTTCCTGTTCTTGTTTGGTTTGGTTGCCATGGTTGCTTATTGTTTCCACCTGCCTCTGATTGGTGTTCGCCCGCTCACCTCCTGCCCGAGCATTAATGAGAGGCATTATTTAAGCCTGCCTTTGCCGGTCAGTCGGGCTGGCATCATTGTTCGCTTCATGCCTTGTCTATATAAGTCTTGTTTATTTCATGCCACAGTTTTGTGAGGTTCCATGTCCATTAGTGATGGGTTGATGAGGCGTCATGAAGCGTTTCGACACATTAACCAGGGGTTAATTTATTTACCTGGGTAAGTGGGAAAGTTCCTGCAAAAGTGCATGCAATGGAAAAGGGCCTATTGAGTCTGTTTAGCTGATTGGAGAGCCAGCTTCCGCATGACGATGACTTCTGTTTTGTTTGATCAGCCGTTTTACTGCAGTGTTACAGGCACCTAGTGCGTGTGCGTGTGTGTGTCTGTTTGTGAGAGAGGGAGAGAAAAAGAGTGACACACTTAGAAACAACTAGGTTTGTAGATAAACAATTACAAAATCTTTCTGTGTGAATAACTCATTTCACAACATATACACCTGCGGCTTATAGTCAGTCCAGTGTGGATAATTTATAAAAAAAATAATATATATATATATTTTATTTTTTCAAAAATTTGTGGGTGTGGTTTATATGCCGGCGCGCTCTATAGTCCAGAAAAAACAGTATGTTTTTGCGCTTACTGGTTCTTCATTGCCCACATGGTAGCAGTGTCGTAATTTCCCTTACTTTTTTAACACACTCTGAACTTTGCGCTTTATGCAATGTTGAGGCTTTGGATTATTATGGACTTTTTGTGGGTTCACGAGTATCACATGCCGCCAATAAATTTACCCTCTTCATTGTTGGCCAATAAAACCGCGTACATTAAATCAAAATCATTCAGTCGGCCATTTAGCGCGTTATGGACTCACCCACGCCATGAAAGCAAAATGCACACGACGCAGCCCCAAAACCAAAGACGATCGACCTTACCGTTGAAACAGATGGAAATCCAAGAAGACAAAGACCGTGCTATCCGGTAGGCTAAGGTATGACACATTACGACACTATCTTATGGTAAATTTGTGAATGAATTTGGGCACCTACAACTTATACTGCAGACCAGTGACGTGCAGTGAGGTTCATGGCTGGTGAGGCACTGACTTCATCACAGTCAGATTTACAAACATATGAACCCTAAAGAGTATCTTCTTCACCATTTGATTGGCAGCAGTTAACGGGTTATGTTTAAAAGCTCATTCCAGCATTCTTCCCTCCTTGACACTCAGCATCAAGGGTTGGAATTGGGGGTTAAATCACCAAAAAATATTCCCGGGCGCGGCGCCGGTGCTGCCCACTGCTCTCCTCACCTCCCTGGGGGTGATCAAGGGGATGGGTCAAATGCAGAGGACAAATTTCATTACACCTAGTGTGTGTGTGACAATCATTGGTACTTTAACTTAACTTTAACTTTACACATACAAACTGTAGCACACAAAAAAGCACATTTAATAAAAAAAACGTTATTATGGTCTTCCCTTTACTTATAAATGAAGTCCATGCGCCTCTGTTGTGCTGGATTAATGCACCCCCTGATGGGAGTGTTATATCAACTAAAGCCCTCACTTAAACTTTCCACGTGCAAGATTGAATCTATTTAAAAAAAGTGTAACCGAGGGTTTATAAATGTCGCCTATACTGTATGAAACTACAAAATAACAAACACGGAGGCTCCAGTTTACACGAGGACCACTTTATTTACCTTCTTTCAAAAACCTCCGCTCCACTCCAACGTGTCATCACTTCCGCTCTTAGCGCCTTCAAAATAAGAGCTCAAGGCATATACTGTAACATAAAGCCCATAAAAATAGGTTACAAAAGTTATTTAATAAGAAGCCAAAAAGTGCAAAAACAATAATGTTCATGTTGGAGGAGTTGTGAATTAGGTACACCTGCAGTCTGCAGGTGTACCTAATGTTGTGGCCCTGCAGTCATTCACAACTCCTCCAACACGAACATTATTGTTTTTGCACTTTTTGGCTTCTTATGAAATAACTTTTTTAAATAGATTCAATCTTGCACGTGGAAAGTTTAAGTGTGGGCTTTAGTTGTGGGTGCAGGAGGCGGGATTACTGCGAGCCTCAGCCAGTGCGTCTTTTGCAGCCGTTTTATGATCGCTCAGCACAAGAAATACGTTACACACATACAGTTGTTGACAAAATACACTGTACATTATATACCTCAGCTAACTAAACTATGGAAATGTATAATATAGTTCATATAGCAATACGGTCTCACTGCACAGCAGGCCAGTAGTTAGCCGAGTCCGCAATCCATGTTGAGGCACAACTGAGTGACGTGCCTCAACTGGCTGCTGTTCACCGCACCGTCTCTTCTCAGTATTTGAACGGCAAATGTGAAAATTCAGCGATGTTAAATAATAATAATCTAAAACTGGTGAAGTTAAATGGAAAATAACTTTATAGTATAATCACTGGATACATATAACAATTTAATAAAAACTTTTTCTTTTTACATTTTTTTTCTTTCCATGATGGCAGGTGAGGCCCCGCCTCACCTGCCTCTAGTGACTGCACGTCACTGCTGTAGACTTGTGCGGCCAAAATTAAATTTACCCAAAAATTAGGTGGGTGCTGATTATATTTAGGTGAACTCTATAACCCAGAAAATTAACGTAGTTAATTTGTCTTATGTGTTAATCTACTGTGGATGTGTTGTGCTGGTTATTTTGTTTTTGTTTATAATTTTTAAGATAGTTGATGGCTAACACGTCATTAACTAACACTGTATTAGATTTAAACATAGACACATTTTATTGATCCACAAGGCAAATTGTTCCAAACAGTAGCTCAGTTTCAAACGATGGAAAGGATAATTCAGGTATTAAGTAGACTAAAGATATACCATAGTTGCAATATAAAATATAACATATATGTAATATTTACATATAATATATACTGATTTATTATAATATTATATTATATTATTATAGAATATATACAATATGTAAGAAATCCCAATTAACATGTACAATATTACAGTATATGTAACAGTTGCAGCAATAAAAGGGCAGCATAAAATAGAGAGTACATTATACACAAAGAGAGGTAGATTAATGGTAAATCTGAGGGTTATGTATATTTTGCTGTACTTCCTGGACAACACAGTAATTAGTTACTTAGGTACTGTTGCCACCTGACCAAAGGCTTGTGCATCATTGTAGCTTCAATAAAACGTTTGCGGTAGAATCCCCCTGGACCTCATCGCAGCCCACTATTTGAAAAGCACTGGGTTATTAAAGTAAACTGTACAGTTTGTTGGAAAACATGACTTTATATAGATTTGGAGTATTGAAGGGCAGAAAACATATTTTATTTGTCTTGCTTGTTTGTGCTATTCTTCCTGGGCAATATGCCTCGCCGTCTTACAGAGATGTTCTTTGTGTTCAATAATCTGGGGAGAACTGCCTGTCTGCTTTATCCAGGATCTCTTTGTTAGCATTCAGCACACCGCCGTGGCTGGTAATGTGTTCTGCACCGTAATTTCTGCCGTGTCTCAGCTGGATCTGAAAATAAGTGAGATTTATGGTGTCAGCCTGAGTGACACAGGCAGCATGAGAAGTAGCAACGCTGCCCATTCCGGTGTCGTGGTCTGCTTCTGATTCTTGTCTGCAGTAATGCATCCTTTGACCTGACCATCCGAGCTGATGCTGCTACAAACCAACTGGCCAAACACTGCGGTGATGGATCTTATAACGTGTGTGGCATGATAGTTTAGGGCCCTGTCCGCACAGGAATGTTTTTAGGTGGAAGCGGTGAAATATTGTATCGTTTCGGCCTTTCAATCAACCCAGAAACAATACAAAGTGGAAAAGTCCAATAACACCACATTTTCTACATGCTAACATTGGTTGCTGTTGGCGTAACCCCAAGATGCAGAGACAGCAAGCGACGTGCAGGTGAAAGTCAAACACTTACAAAATCCTTCTGTGCAGGCCAGTGCGGATAATTTATTTGTAAAAAAATAGGGATGTCCGATAATATCGGACTGCCGATATTATCGGCCGATAAATGCTTTAAAATGTAATATCGGAAATTATCGGTATCGGTTTCAAAATTATCGGTATTGGTTTCAAAAAGTAAAAATTATGACTTTTTAAAACGCCGCTGCGTACACGGACGTAGGGAGGAGTACAGAGCGCCAATACACTTTAAAGGCACTTCCTTTGCGTGCCGGCCCAGTCACATAATATCTACGGCTTTTCACACACACACAAGTGAATCCATCCATACTTGGTCAATATAAACAACTTCAACACTGTTACAAATATGCGCCACACTGTGAACCCACACCAAACAAGAATGACAAACACATTTCGGGAGAACATCCGCACCGTAACACAACATAAACACAACAGAACAAATACCCAGAACCCCTTGCCGCACTAACTCTTCCGGGAAGCTACAATATACACCCCCCCGCTACCCCCTACCCCCCTACCTCAACCCCGCCCACCTCAACCTCCTCATGCTCTCTCAGGGAGAGCATGTCTCAAATTCCAAGCTGCTGTTTTGAGGCATGTTAAAAAAAATAATGCACTTTGTGACTTCAATAATAAAAATATGGCAGTGCCATGTTGGCATTTTTTTCCATAACTTGAGTTGATTTATTTTGGAAAACCTTGTTACATTGTTTAATGCATCCAGCGGGGCATCACAACAAAATTAGGCATAATAATGTGTTATTTCCACTGTATTGGTTGATATCGGAATCGGTAATTAAGAGATGGACAATATCGGAATATTGGATATCGGCAAAAAAAGCCATTATCGAACATCTCTAAAAAATATATATTGAATTTTTTTTTTAAATTGTGGGTGTGGTTTTATATGCCGCTGCTCTCTATAGTCCAGAAAAAAAACCTGTATGTTTTTAGCGCTTAGTTGTTCTTCATTGCCCACATGGTAGCAGTGCCGTAATTTCCGGTTTAAACCCTTACTTTTTTACCACGCTTTGAACTTTGCGCTTTATGCTTTATGCAATGCCGAGGCTTTGGATTATTATGGACTTTTCTGGGTTCACGAGCATCACATGCCCCCAATAAATTTAGCCTCTTCATTGTTGGCCGATGAAACAGTTTACATTAAATAAAAAAATATTCAGTCAGCCATTTAGAGCGTTATGGACTCACACACGTCATGAAGGCAAAATGCACACGACGCAGCCCCAAAACCAAAGACGGTCGACCTTACTATTGAAAAAGATGGAAATCCAAGAAGACAAAAACTGTGCTATCTGGTAGGCTACGGTATACCACGTTACAGACACTATCTTATGTTAAATTTGTGAATGAACACAAGCGTTTAAATTTGGGTACCTACAACTTATACTGTAGACTTGTGCGGCCAAAATTAAATTGATCCAAAAATTAGGTGGGTGCTGCTTATATTTAGGTGAACTCTATAACCCAGATATTCATTAAAAGTCATTTTTTTATGGACAATCAAGGGAGCAAACACAGGTAATGTGTTTGCTGATTATTCAACAACATTTCTATCTATGGTCCACATCAATGTTAATGTAACTGTACAACTATTACTATTAACTATCTATCATTTAGCTGGGGACACCCTACAACTACCTCTAGGGGCCCCCACACCCCACTCTATGTATTTATTTAGTTTGCCTTTTCTTTGGCCCACCCCTATAATGTTATTCATGTTCTCTACCTACAGTAAAAAAAAACTTCTATATCTTCACAAAAAAACAAAGACTTGTGTGTAGTTTGGGAACAGTTGGTAATGTTTATGTGCAGTAAAACTTTTCATGACGCCTTAATGTGTGTTCCTACATTTGTGTTCCACGTCTTCGATGAAGAGAGCAGTTATGGTTTTGGTTTGCAGAGTAAACTATTAACAACTAAGGTTTTGGGCATTGTTTTCTCTAAAGGCATATATTTGTCTAAATATGGCCAAGGACTCGCAGTATTGTGGGTTTCCTGCACGTCAAAGTCGTCACTAAATTAAAAAATCTAATCTGCGGGAGAGAATTCCGCAGTGGTCAGCTGGAAGCGTCCCTCTTTCTCCGACTCCCTCGTCGTCATGTGACAAGAGTGTTATGATTTTGCTTCCTGGTTTCGATGTTGTCTCTGATTGGCCCTAACCTTAGCCAATTGTGACTCGTCATAGGAACACCAATCAATCATCATGGATGTTCTCATTCAACCAAGTCATTGTATTGTCTCCGTATTTTTTGGGTCTGACGATACCAGGCATACGAAGCCTCGCGATTGACAACTAGGGAGAGGCGTGTCTCCTGCGTGTCAATCAGGAGCAGGTGAGGGAACTTGCTCTCAAACCAGGGGTGAAGTGGCAGAAACGTGGCGGCAACACAGGACGTAGGACAAGGTAGCTTAGTTGCGTTGAAACATAAACATATGTCCAAAACTGTTCATATAGACAAGCCAACTATTTCTTTTTTGATAAAGATTATTTAGCATCTAAACAGCTAAAAACTAAAAATCAATCAATCAATCAATCTAAGTTTACTTATATAGCCCTAAATCTTGAGTGTCTCAAAGGGCTGCACAAGCCACAACAACGGTGAACAACAGAGCTGTGTTCTGTGCTGTAATTACTGCGATTAGCACTATGGCGATAAAAACCTCGTCATCATGTATCACAGACCTGGGCAAATTAAGGCCCGGGGGCCACATGCGGCCCATTAAGCTTTTCAATCTGGCCCGCCGGACATTTCCAAATAATTGTTTTAGATCTCTAAGATGGAAACTGTAGCTGCCATTATGATGTGCAGTGATGTTTTCAAATTACCATAAGTCTTGAACTATACAAAGTATTTCAATGGTCGGAATCGGCGTTTTTGCATAATCTAACCAAATCACCAATCACCAAAATGATTCCCGAACGCGGCCATTGCTGCTGCTCACTGCTCCCCTCACTTCCCAGGGGGGTGGAGCAAGGGTATGGGTCAAATGCAGAAGGTAATTTCACCACACCTAGTGTGTGTGTGACTATCAGTGGTACTTTAAGTTTAACTTTAATATAGTAGTTACTATGTTAATCTAATTGGTTACTATGGTAATCTAATTAGTTACTATGGTAATCTAAGTCACAGCAGCTCAGACGAGGCACCAAGCAGTGTGGGTGGGAAGGCGTTTCCACAGAGTCTTTCCAAGTTCTAAAGTTTAGTGATAAATCAGATTGTAGGGTTTTTTTGTTGTTGTTTTTTTTAAACCTTCACGTTCATATTTCGTTGTGTTTGTTGTATTTTTGTTGCATTTCGCTTGATTGTAAAATATGTCAATCGAGAGGAGGTGTGACGTTCATATGAATGAATGAATGAATGAATGATCTTTATTGTCATTGTGCATGTACAGGTACAGGTCCAACGAAATTTAGGTTGCTTCCCTGAGGTGCTTTGCATTAAAAAATAAAGAAGAAACCACAGAACATACAGAAACAACACAATATACACAATATGCAATATACAATATGGCCTAAGACCACTCTAGAGGCAATGTAAGTGGTCATATGTCAATATTCAGTGTTTTATCGGTCATAGTTAATATTGTAAACCCCACATTCTTTATTTTCACGTACATTCTGGGTGTCTCATTCAGTAAAAAAAAGTTGAAATTCCATTCCGTTTTTAGCATTCAATCAGACATTATTGTGAGGTTTTGTATTAGTGTTCCTAAAAATAGATATACCGGCCCCTAGACACATTTCTTTCTCTAAATTTGGCCTCAGAGTCAAAATAATTGCCCAGGTCTGATGTATCAACTAGGCACGAAGCAGAGACACATACACAATAATATTAATAATGATGTTCCTTTCCAATTTAATCTTTTCAATACAACCAAGATGTCGTGATCGAACCACAAGAAAAATGACTGCTTTATAGTCTCCTTTACTATTGTATAGTACTGTAAAAAAAACAGTAAAACTTTCATATACTGTACTAATGACGTTTAATATTGTACATTTGTAAAGTAAAGTGAATTATATTTATAAAGCGCTTTTTTCCTCTGGAGACTCAAAGCCCTTTACATAGTGAAACTCGTTATATAAATTTAACCAGTGTGGGTGGCACTGGGAGGAAGGGTAAAGTGTCTTGCCCAAAGACACAACGTCAGTGACTAGGATGTTAGATGCTGGAATCGAACCTGGGACCCTAAAATTGCGGGCATAGTCGCTCTACCAAATTTAACCAGTGTGGGTGGCACTGGGAGGAAGGGTAAAGTGTCTTGCCCAAAGACACAACGTCAGTGACTAGGATGGTAGATGCTGGAATCGATCCTGGGACCCTAAAATTGCGGGCATAGTCGCTCTACCAACTGAGCCACGCCACCTCAGCTTTTGTCGAAGGTATGTGGAATGAGACCGAGGTGATGTCGGTGTGCGGGTAAATAAATAACTGCAAGCATGTTGTTTATTTTATTTTATTAAACAAGAATGACTTTTTAAAGTCAAACACAAATACACTGTCAAACAATTAAACACTAATAATAATAATAATAACAATATATTATCAGCGCCTTTCAAAAAACCCAAGGACACTTTACAATCTACAGATAAAATAATTAAAAGATAAAGATAAAAACAAAGGACGTTGTGGAGGCAGTTTTGCAATTTTGAACAGATGGGTTTTGAGTCTTGACTTAAATGTTAAATGTCAATATTGCGGATGTCAGGTGGGAGAACGTTCTAGAGTTTGGGAGCAGAGTGACTGAAAGCTCTGCTCCCGACGGTGACGAGGCGGGTTGAGGAGGATCTGAGGGAGCGTGCTGGAGTAACAATGTGGAGAAGGTCAGACAAATGAGGAGGGGTGAAGTTGTGGTATCGAGAAGGATTTTGTAGTTGATTCTTTGCCTGACTGGGAGCCTGTGAAGTTTTTGCAGGATGGGGGAGGTGACCAGACTGTGAACGAGGATGGAGGCAGCATGGACAGTATGAGAGAGGTGTAGCCGGTTAATATTGCGGAGATAGAAATAAGGAGGGCGAGTGATGTTATCAATGTGAGATTGGAATGACAGTGTCCTATCCAAGATGACACCCAGACTCTTAACCTGAGGGGAGGGTAACACAGGGGAGTTGTCGATAGGGAGAAACCGTTGACTTTAGAAAGTGTGGATTTTGTACCTATGAGAATTACTGTGTGGGCAGCAGCCTAAGCAGGGAAGCCCAGACTTTCCTCTCCCCAGCCACTTCGTCCAACTCCTCCCGGGGGATCCCGAGGCGTTCCCAGGCCAGCCGAGAGACATAGCCTCCCCCAACGTTTCCTGGGTCTTCCCCGTGGCCTCCTACCGGTCGGACGTGCCCGAAACACCTCCGTAGGGAGGCGTTCGGGTGGCATCCTGACTAGATGCCCGAACCACCTCATCTGGCTCCTCTGGATGTGGAGGAGCAGCGGCTTTACTTTGAGCTCCTCCCGGATGACAGAGCTTCTCACCCTCTAAGGGAGAGCCCCGCCACCCGATGGGAGTACACTCATTTCGGCCGCCTGTACCCGTGATCTTGTCCTTTCGGTCATAACCCAAAGCTCATGACCATAAGTGAGGATGGGAACGTAGATCGACCGGTAAATTGAGAGCTTTGCCTTCCGACTTAGCTCCTTCTCCACCACAACGGATCGATACAGAGTATGCATTACTGAAGACGCCGCACCGATCCGCCTGTCGATCTCACGATCCACTCTTCCCTCACTCGTGAACAAGACTCCGAGGTACTTGAAGTCCTCCACTTGGGGCAAGATCTCCTCCCCAACCTCGGACATGGAACTCCACCCTTTTTCGGGCGAGAACCATGGACTCAGACTTGGAGGTGCTGATTCTCATCCCAGTCACTTCACACTCGGCTGCGAACCGATCCAGTGAGAGCTGAAGATCCTGGCCAGATGAAGCCATCATGTTATCATTGTTTAATTTGAGGAAGCGTGAGGTGAACCAGGATTTTATTTCAAGGGATGAGGGTGGAAATGTGGCATTGGGCTTGGTGGAGCGGTTAGAGCTGGGTGTCATCAGCGTATCAGCGAAGGTGAATGTTAAAATTACGGAATATGTGGCCAAGGGGGAGAAGGTAAGTGATGAAGAGAAGGGGGCCCAAAACAGATCCTTGTGGAACACCTGTTGTGACTGCGGAATGATTGGATTTAAAGTCTTTGAGCTGTATGAACTGAGTGCGGCCTGTGAGGTAAGAGTGAAACCAGTCCAGGGGTGGTGTTGATGATGCCATTGGATGAGAGTCTGTTGAGGAGGAGTGGATGAGAGATGGTTTCGAAGTCTGCACTCAGGTACAGGAGGATGAGAATGGAGAGAAGTCCAGAATCAACTGCAATGAGGACGTTGTTGGTGATTTTTACCAGGGCAGTTTCTGTACTCTGACTGGGGCGAAAACCAAACTGGAAAAGTTCATAAAGGCAGTGTTACGTTGAGGCGGAATTGGGATGCGATAGTTTTTTCAAGGATTTTTTAGATAAACACTAATTATAATAATCTGTATAAGCACATATCTCCTATATCCTCCTCTTTATTAGTCCATTGGCATTTGCATGTGGCTCCTAGCAATTCCTCTCCCTTCAAAAATTTGGCTTGGCATTGTCTTGCTGAAATAAGCAGGGGCGTCCATGATAACGTTGCTTGGATGGCAACATATGTTGCTCCAAAACCTGTATGTACCTTTCAGCATTAATGTTGCCTTCACAGATGTGTAAGTTACCCATGTCTTGGGCACTAATACACCCCCATACCATCACAGATGCTGGCTTTTGAAATTTGCGTCTATAACAATCCGGATGGTCCTTTTCCTCTTTGTTGCCGAGGACACGACGTCCACAGTTTCCAAAATTAATTTGAAATGTGTACTCGTCAGACCACAGACCACTTTTCCACTTTGCATCAGTCCATCTTAGATGAGCTCGGGCCCAGCAAAGCCGGCGGCGTTTCTGGGTGTTGTTGATAAATGGCTTTGGCTTTGCATATTATAGTTTTAACTTGCACTTACAGATGTAGCGACAAACTGTAGTTACTGACAGTGGTTTTCTGAAGTGTTCCTGAGCCCATGTGGTGATATTCTTTACACACTGATGTCGCTTTTTGACGCAGTACCGCCTGAGGGATCGAAGGTCCGTAATATCGCTTTCGTGCAGTGATTTCTCTAGATTCTCTGAACCCTTTGATGATATTACGGACCGTGGATGGTGAAATCCCTAAATTCCTTGCAATAGCTGGTTGAGAAATGTTGTTGTTATACTTTTCGACAATTTGCTCACGCATTTGTTGACAAAGTGGTGACCCTCGCCCCATTTTTGTTTGTGAATGACTGAGCATTTCATGGAATCTACTTTTATACCCAATCATGGCACCCACCTGTTCCCAACTAGCCTGTTCACCTGTGCGATGTTCCACATAAGTGTTTGATGAGCACTCCTCAACTTTTTCAGTCTGTTTCAGCTTTTTTGAAACATGTTGCAGGCATCAAATTCCAAATGAACTAATATTTACAGAAAATAACAAGGTTTTCCAGTTCGAACGTTAAACATCTTGTCTTTGCAGTCTATTCAATCGAGTATGAGTTGAAAAGGATTTGCAAATCATTGTATTCTGTTTTTATTTATGATTTACACAACGTGCCAACTTCACTGGTTTTGGGGATTGTACATATTTAATACCATAGTATTTTTGATAAGTTATTTTAGACAGCCCAAGTTTGTTTACAATATGTGATGCATTGAACCCAGTAGAAATAACATGAAGCAAGCACACCATTAATGACAGAATGGCCACAGGCCACATTAGGGAGAGGGTGCCTTGCTCTTGCGGTTACTTGTTACCCTTTAGTCGGACACCTCCTTCTCAACCACACCTGACAAATAGCAATAACTCCTGCCAGAACACTGCTGCTTTTAAAAAAACAAAAAAACATTTTTTTTATTGTGGTAAAGTAGGAAGGAGGTCCATATGGCACTATTCATCTCAGTTTACCTAAGACATGAAACGTGACACACTATCCACTTGACCACCAGACGGTAGTAAAGTGTTAGCCATAGTTGTTAGAATAGTTGTTAGCTCAATGCTTTCATGATGGTTTGTATGTTCTATGTATTTTATGTATTTAGACCTTGTTTTATTGTTGTACCTTGTTTTTACTGTTGTACTTCGTTTTTACTGTCGCACCTTGTTTTTTACTGTTGTACCTCGTTTTACTGTTGAACCTTGTTTTTTAATGACTACTGCTGCAAACCAAATTGCCCCTCGGGGACAATAAAGATTTTCTAAGTCTAAGTCTAAGTCTAAGAATAATCATGTATATATATTATCACACACCTTTAGTATGCTTAAAGTCCATTGCTATAGTTATTAGCTAGTGTGCTTAAGTTAGACTTTTGTATATGTGCAAGGACGAAACTTCTTGTCTGAGAGGTGGCCTGTTTTAGCCCGCTAACAGCCAAGGACTTCAAGGACCTCATAAGATGACAGCACGCAGACGAAGCAGAGACAAGGCAGTCACAAGGCCCCAGCACATCCCGTCACGTATTGTGCGTGCTGGACCTGCATTGCATGATATATGTGACCACTCCTTTTAGAGGCGGCCTCAGTGATGTTGACTGTGGAACTCCTGAATAAATAGAGGGACGCGGGAGCTGTACCTTAGAGCGTAGGGCGAGACTGTGACTAAGTGTGCGGCTCCATGCGTTCTCTTCATGAGCAATTGAACTCTGTCTCTGCATGATTCCTTGCTTCATGTCTGATTAACAGATGTCATCAGTGTTTGAACTTGACAATAGTGTCAGTTGCCATGTTTACTAGCGCTTTCTATCATTTTCAGCAGACTGCATTGGAAAATGATTAAACCTCCCTCTCACGCGAGATCCACCCAGGAATGGAGCAATTTGAATACCCTCCAAATTGTATATACCTGTATATTGAAATAATGACATCATATGTATTGTGAAGTATTTGGACCACTTTATTTATAAGTAACATTTCATCATCTTCCGTGTCCTTTTGGAGGACAAATGCAAGAAAATAATCTACGATGAACGGTCGACTGAAGTGCGATAAATGACTTATTCTCTATCCGTACCAACATTTTCCTCCCTTGATGATAAGTTATGGGGACTGCAAGCGAGAGGAAATTGAAATGGGAGCGGAGGGATAGCTGCTTTTGAGCTGCAGACATTAAAACATAGTCCCGGAGCTACCAAGAAGACATGTCCTTTTATCAGCTGCTCTTCTTACTGCGCAATGCTCAATGTGGAAGTCCGTCGACTCTTTTCCAATGGGTGTTTAATTGGCCAGAAGTGAGAAACGTGGAAGTGAGTGGGAATAAAGCCCTCGGTAACCCCATGCAGAGCGATATATCACTGCATGACAGCACATTGAAGCAGTGAGACGGTTGCGAAGCCAATACTGCCTTCTAATGAGCCTCCTTTTCTTTGCTGTATTTGTGCTTCTTCCCATTGGTACTCCTCCAAAGATGAACCGGTTCTTCAGGAATTCCCATCATCCTTCCATGCTAACGGGATCATGGTGTTTGCAGTCAGTGCCTAAGTTAGTGGGTAGCACCATAGGCGCCGATCCCGTTCTTCGGGGCCCGAGCACCCACGTGGGATTGACTTTCAATCTTTAAAGGCCTACTGAAATGCGATTTTCTTATTTAAACGGGGATAGCAGGTCCATTCTATGTGTCATACTTGATCATTTCGCGATATTGCCATATTTTTGATGAAAGGGTTTAGTAGAGAACATCGATGATAAAGTTTGCAACTTCTGGTTGCTGATAAAAAAGCCTTGCCTGTACCGGAAGTAGCAGACGAGTAGCGTGACGTCACAGGTTGTGGAGCTCCTCACATCTGCACATTGTTTACAATCATGGCCACCAGCAGCAAGAGCGATTCGGACCGAGAAAGCGACGATTTCCCCATTAATTTGAGCGAGGATGAAAGATTTGTGGATGAGGAAAGTGAGAGTGAAGGACTAGAGGGCAGTGGGAGTGATTCAGATAGTGAAGATGCTGTGAGAGGCGGGTGGGACCTGATATTCAGCTGGGAATGACTAAAACAGTAAATAAACACAAGACATATATATACTCTATTAGCCACAACACAACCAGGCTTATATTTAATATGCCACAAATAAATCCCGCATAACAAACACCTCCCGTCTCCCGTCCATATAACCCGCCAATACAACTCAAACACCTGCACAACACACTCAATCCCACAGCTCAAAGTACCGTTCACCTCCCCAAAGTTAATAAAGCACATATATTTCCCCAAAGTCCCCAAAGTTACGTACGTGTCTTGCACATAGCGGCACGCACGTACGGGCAAGCGATCAAATGTTTGGAAGCCGCAGCTGCATGCGTACTCACGGTACCGCGTCTGCGCATCCAACTCAAAGTCCTCCTGGTAAGAGTCTCTGTTGACCCAGTTCTCCACAGGCCAATGGTAAAGCTTGACTGTCATCTTTCGGGAATGTAAACAATGAAACACCGGCTGTGTTTGTGTTGCTGCAGCCGCCCGCAATACACCGCTTCCCACCTACAGCTTTCTTCTTTGCTGTCTCCATTGTTCATTGAACAAATTGCAAAAGATTCACCAACACAGATGTCCAGAATACTGTGGAATTTTGCGATGAAAACAGACGACTTAATAGCTGGCCACCATGCTGTCCCAAAATGTCCTCCACAATCCGTGACGTCACGCACCGACGTCATCATACTGAGACGTTTTCAGCAGGATATTTCGCGCTAAATTTAAAATTGCACTTTAGTAAGCTAACCCGGCCGTATTGGCATGTGTTGCAATGTTAAGATTTCATCATTGATATATAAGCTATCAGACTGCGTGGTCGGTAGTAGTGGGTTTCAGTAGGCCTTTAAGATAATTTTAGAAAAATCAATCTTCTTCTTGTTAATTTTGTGGCGAGTTTGGTCCGTTTTTAATAATAAAAGAATCACAAATCCCTGTCACGACGGGGGTGGGGGGGTCGCAGCTTGCTGCGAGGTTTGTTCCCCCGGGATGCAAACGGATCACTCCGGACAGGACTTGCAGGTAGGAACATATTTTAATCTTGAACAAAACTCAAAGAGGTACAAAAAACGGAAAACAAGGCAAAGGAACAAGGTGCCGATCGCACTTGAAGCTAAATACTTAGCATGGACAAGAAGACAAGAGATGTGACGAGAGCATGAATCAAACACTTAGCATAAACTATGGCCTGGAACACTCAGGGAACTGTGGCATGAAACTAGCAAGACTTACTTGGCAAGGCATGAGACAAACAATGACGCCAAAGGCAGGCTTAAATAATGTCACTTGATTAGAGCCAGGTGAGCGCCCCGAACACCAGCGGCAGGTGAAAATCATAAGTAGCCGTGGCAACCAAACCAAACTCAGGTGTCAAACAGGAACTAAAAGAGTCCAAATCTAACAGAACATAACAAAAACATGATCCGGACCACGGATCATGACAATCATATAGTCTATGATTAACAAAGCTTGACAAAGATTTCATTGTGCCCGATAATGAACTAATGACACAATCACCTTGACTTTAAACGCACTGCACACAAGTGAATGAAGGCCATACTTAGTCAACAGTCTTATGTGTCACACTAAGGGTGGCAGTATCAACAATGCCAACACTGTCATAAACCTGTGCCATGTAGTGAAACCACACTAAACAACAACGACAAACCCATTTCGGAAGAACATTTGCACCGCAACACAACATAAACACTACAGAACAAATTCCCAGAATTCCCTGCAGCACCAACTCTTCCGGGACGCTACAATATAAACAAACGCCATTGGTGGATCTACACTTAACATCCACTGTAATGATACCATGTACAATAGCGTATTTATATTATGTTTAAAAACTCAGGAAATATGTCCCTGGACACATGAGGACTTTGAATATGACCAATGTATGATCCTGTAACGACTTGGTATCGGATTGATACCCAAATTTGTGGTATCATCTAAAACTAATGTAAAGTATCAAACAACAGAAGAATAAGTGATTATTACATTTTAACAGAAGTGTAGATAGAACATGTTAAAAGGGAAAATAACCAGATATTAACAGTAAATGAACAAGTAGATTAATAATTAATTATCTACCACACTGCAAAAACTGAAATCTAAGTAAGATTAAATATCTCAAATAAGGGTGATATTTGCTTATTTTCTGTCTGATAAGATAATTCTTCTCACTAAGCAGATTTTATGTTAGAGTGTTTTACTTGTTTTAAGGGTTTTAGTCCTAAATGATCTCAGTAAGATATTACATCTTGTTGCTGAGATTTGATGACCTATATTGAGTAAAACATGCTTGAAACTTATATATCAACTGTTGCAAAGCTGTGTCATCAACACTCACAAGTATAAAACTACTTTTTTAAAGTAATCATTTCTTATTTCAAGCATGAAAAAAAAAATCATGACTTTGACACAATTGTCAAAGTGGAGGAGTTCAAGTACCTAGGAGTCTTGTTCACGAGTGGGGGAAGAGTGGATCGTGAGATCGACAGGCGGATCGGTGCGGCGTCTTCAGTAATGCGGACGCTGTATCGATCCGTTGTGGTGAAGAAGGAGCTGAGCCGGAAGGCAAAGCTCTCAATTTACCGGTCGATCTACGTTCCCATCCTCACCTATGGTCATGAGCTTTGGGTTATGACCGAAAGGACAAGATCACGGGTACAAGCGGCCGAAATGAGTTTCATCCGCCGGGTGGCGGGGCTCTCCCTTAGAGATAGGGTGAGAAGCTCTGTCATCCGGGGGGACCTCAAAGTAAAGCCGCTGCTCCTCCACATCGAGAGGAGCCAGATGAGGTGGTTCGGGCATCTGGTCAGCATGCCACCCGAACGCCTCTCTAGGGAGGTGTTTAGGGCACGTCCGACCGGTAGGAGGCCACGGAGAAGACACAGGACACGTTGGGAAGACTATGTCTCCCGGCTGGCCTGGGAACGCCTCGGGATCCCCCGGGAAGAGCTGGACGAAGTGGCTGGAGAGAGGAAAGTCTGGGCTTCCCTGCTTAGGCTGCTGCCCCCGTGTCTCATAATTAAAACAGATGACAGCCAAATGGACTTGGCTGTTTTCTTTTCAATGAAACAATAGAAAATGCATACTCATATAGTAGTACAGTTGTTATTAGTGAGAATATACTTATTTTAAGGTATTTTTGGGTTCATTGAGGTTAGCTAATTTGACTTGTTTTGGAAAGTCTTGACAAGCCACATTTTCTTGTTCTATTGGCAGGTAATTTTGCTTAGTTCAAATAAAATACCCCTCATTTTTGTATTTTTTTTTTCTTGTTTTTGAACACTGACTTTTTGCAGTGCACTTGTCCTTAATAATTTTGCAAAATAATAGAATGATAAATGACACAATATGTTACTGCATACGTCAGCAGACTAAATTAGGAGCCTTTGTTTGCTTACTTACTAATAAAAGACAAGTTGTCTTGTATGTTCACTATTTTATTTAAGGACTAAATTGCAATAAGCAACATATGTTGAATGTAATATTTTTTTGTTAAAATAAAACCAATAATTTTTTGTGGTCCCCTTTATTTAGAAAAGCACCGAAAAGTACCAAAATACTTTTGGTACCGGTACCAAAATATTGATATCGGGACACACACCGAGCACCCACTGGCAGAAATGTAGATCGGCGCCTCTGGGTAGCACACAGTGGCTTGTCCGAGATATAGACATGCCACTAAGATACCTTCGCTGCTCATTACTGGTGAGCTTGGCGGGTAAAAAGATGAACTGAGCAGCTGTTTGGATCCTGGACCCCGTCCACAGAGTAGCAGCTGAAAAGGACAGGTAATGAGAGATCACGCTGACCATCACAGAACAGAACAAAGTGGCAGCTCTAAATTAGCCGGTGAGTCAAGGTGTCTTCTGCAATAAAGATACAATTTGGAAAGGTCACTTAATTTCCCGTCATAGTGCATAGTACAATTTGATAAGGTTTTTAACGGTAAACCGATGCAAGGAAGCGATTTAGTAGCCAACTCAGTCAATAAAAATCAGCTGTGAACGTTTTGATGAATCGAGTGTAGTGCGATAATATAAATCAGTCGCAGGTTTTTGTCTGTAAAACAATGCAACAGCCAGGACTGCCCGCGAAAAGATTCACTACCCATCGGTGGGCTTCTGTGACTGCACTGACTTTACTAATCTTGTGGAAAAGACGACAGTTTTGCCTTGCAGAAGGACTACCGTATTTTTCGGACTATAAGTCGCTCCGGAGTATAAGTCTCACCGGCCGAAAATGCATAATAAAGAAGGAAAAAAACATATATAAGTCGCACTGGAGTACAAGTCGCATTTTTTGGAGAAATTTATTTGATAAAAGCCAACACCAAGAATAGACATTTGAAAGGCAATTTAAAATAAATAAAGAATAGTGAACAACAGGCTGAATAAGTGTACGTTATATGAGGCATAAATAACCAACTGAGAACGTGCCTGGTATGTTAACGTAACATATTATGGTAAGAGTCATTCAAATAACTATAACATATAGAACATGCTATACGTTTACCAAACAATCTGTCACTCCAAATCGCTAAATCCCATGAAATCTTATACGTCTAGTCTCTTACGTGAATGAGCTAAATCATATTATTTGATATTTTACGGTATATGTGTTAATAATTTCACTCATTTGAGTATAAGTCGCACCCCCGGCCAAACTATGAAAAAAACTGCGACTTATCGTCCGAAAAATACGGTACTTTATTTTTGTATTTTTAGCCAACAACACAGCAACAACAACAACCCTGGCAAGCTTGGAACACACACTTCTAATTCAACTCCCAACTAACCACGCCCCTGCTTGCCCCCCGCCCCAGTGAGGTCCCCAAATAGCGAGGTGGGATATGCCTGTAATATGATTTTTATTTTATTGTGGACCCCGGCCTAGAATCAGCATGTCCTCACCTACTAGTGTTATCCCGATACCAAATTATTTCGATACATTTCTGTAATTTTTTAAATAAAAAGGACCACAAAAAATTTAATTATTGGCTTAATTTGAACAAAAAACATTAAACATGTTTCTTATTGCAAGTTTGTCCTTAAATAAAATAGTGAACATACACGAAAACTTGTCTTTTATTAGTAAGTAAGCAAAGTGACTGAAAGAGCACGCACTTGGTGCGATGATGTCATGTTATCCATGGAAAAATGCATTTTTAGACAATATGGTTTGCCTGAGCGGCTAGGAGACCCCAAGAGTAAGAAGCGGTTGCCTTGTTGCCTTTCCTTTAAGAACAATAAATTAGTTTTTAGTATAAGTTTGCTGGTTTCAAGAAATGTAATGCCGAGCGCATATTATTATGTCAAGATAATGGCACTAGCATTTACTTAATTTAAGAATATTTTTCAACATATTGAGAAAAAAGGTCTCATATTTGTTTTTTCTACCAAGAAAAGTGCACTTGTTATTAGTGAGAATATACTTATTTTAAGGTATTTTGGCCTTTATTGAGGTTAGCTAATTTTACTTGTTTTGGAAAGTCTTGACAAGCCAAATATTCTTGTTCCATTGGCAGATAATTTTGCTTAGTTCAAGTAAAATACCCCTCATTTTTGATTTTTTTTTTTCTTGTTTTTGAACACTGACTTTTTGCAGTGCAGAAAGTGGGCGACCTCTTTGCACTATGCGCTTCAGCATCCACTGACCCCTCTCTGTCAGTTTACAAAGCCTACCGCTTCGTGGCTGAGTTGCTGTTGTTCTCAAACTCTTCCATTTTCTTATAATAAAGCCGACAGTTGACTTCGGAATATTTAGGAGAGAGGAAATTTCACGACTGGATTTGTTGCACAGGTGGCATCCTATGACAGTTCCACGCTGGAAATCACTGAGCTCCTGAGAGCGGCCCGTTCTTTCACAAATGTTTGTAGAAACAGTCTCCATGCCTAAGTGCTTGATTTTATACAAGTGATTAGGACACCTGATTCTGATCAATTGGATGGGTGGCCAAATACATTTGGCAATATAGTGTATATTTGCAATGTGGTTCTGTTGTCTTTTTACTGTATCTTTGCCTTACAAAATACAAACGATTTTCCTAAACATCACATCTAGTAAATTATAGAGCATGTTGCAGTCATGTTGTGGAACAAATCATGTTATATTTTTACTTCCTTCAAGATATAATGCGTAGGAAGATTATTGTTTGCATCAAGGCAAGGCAAGGCAACTTTATTTGTATAGCACTTTTCATACACAAGGCAGACTCAAAGTGCTTCACAGACAACAAAGTGAAATGAAAGAAAATAAAAGCAAAATTAAAATGCAGACAATAAAAATAAAAACTGTGCGGACGTTAAAAGTTAAAAGATTTAGCTGAAAGCTAAGGTGAACATAAAAGTTTTCAGTCTAGTTTTAAAAGTAGTCAGAGTTGGGGAAAGTCTGACATCTTCAGGAAGTTTATTCCAGCTATTTGTTGCACAGTGACTGAATGATGCTCTCCCTTGATTTGAGTTTACTCTGGGAACCGCTAACAGATTGGTCTCAGAAGATCTTAGTGATCTAGAGCAGTGTTTTTCAACCACTGTGCCGCGGCACTAGTGTGCCGTGAGATACAGTCTGGTGTGCCGTGGGAGATGATCTAATTTCACCTATTTGGGTTAAAAATATTTTTTTGCAAACCAGTAATTATAGTCTGCAAATGATGTGTTGTTGTTGACTGGTCAGTGCTGTCTAGAGCTCAACAGAGTAACCGTGTAATACTCTTCCATATCAGTAGGTGGCAGCAGGTAGATGTCGGAAACAGCGGGAGGCAGGGTGCAGGTAAAAAGGTATATAATGCTTAAACCAAAACTAAACAAAAGGTGAGTGCCCCTAAGAAAAGGCATTGAAGCTTAGAGAAGGCTATGCAGAACAAAACTAAAACTGAACTGGCTACAAAGTAAACAAAAACAGAATGCTGGAGGACAGCAAAGACTTACTGTGGAGCAAAGACGGCGTCCACAGTATACATCCGAACATGACACGACAACCAATAATGTCCCCACAAAGAAGAATAAAAACAACTAAAATATTCTTGATTGCTAAAACAAAGTAGATGCGGGAAATATCGCTCAAAGGAAGACATGAAACTGCTGCAGGAAAATACCAAAAAAAGAGAAAAAGCCATCAAAATAGGAGTGCAAGACAAGAAGTAAAACACTACACACAGGAAAACAGCAGAAAACTCAAAATAAGTCAGGGTGTGATGTGACAGTACACCTACTTTGAGACAAGAGCTATATTGATGCATGCTTGGTTATGGTTTAAATTCATATCCAACAATTGTCAAAACAACTTTTTACTGTCAACTGAGTTTCGTTTTTTAATGATTTCTGCTGGTGGTGTGCCTCCGCATTTTTTCAACGCAAAAAAATGTGCCTTGGCTCAAAAAAGGTTGAAAAACACTGATCTAGAGGGCTTATATAGTGGGAGCATATCGGTGATATACTTCGGCCCTAGACCATGTAGTGATTTATATGTGAGCAGGAGGATTTTGAAATCAATTCTCTGATGTACAGGGAGCCAATGTAAGGATTTAAGAATTGGTGTAATGTGCTCACATTTTTTGGTCTTTGAAAGAACTCTAGCAGCAGCGTTCTGAACAAGCTGTAGCTGCCTGACAGTATTTTTGGGAAGACCTGCAAGGAGACCATTACAATAGTCTAGCTTACTAGTAATAAAGACATGTAAAAGTTTTTCTAAGTCTTGAGCTGACATGAGCCCTCTAAGTCTTGTTAGAGGGCTCATGTCAGAATCTAAAATAACCCCAAGATTTCTGGCTTTATTTGAGGTTTTCAGGGACAGTGATTGAAGGTGTTGGATGACTTTAAACCTTTCTTTTTTAGCACCAAAAACAATTATCTCAGTTTTATCTTCATTTCGTTATTCCATCAAGGAGTGGACTGTTATTGAGTATTGACAGTTCATGGATAGTATTGACGTTTAAGTCACACCAAACTGCTCTCCAATGTAAATGAGTTTTGAGTGGACATGATCCATCCATCCATTTTCTACCGCTTATTCCCTTTGGGGTCGCGGGGGGCGCTGGAGCCTATCTCAGCTACAATCGGGCGGAAGGCGGGGTACACTCTGGACAAGTCGCCACCTCATCGCGGGGCCAACACAGATAGACAGACAACATTCACACTCACATCCACACACTAGGGCCAATTTAGTGTTGCCAATCAACAACCTTGGACATGATTTATGGGTAAACTTTACAGGGACACATCCCAGTGACACCCTGCTGACAAGACAAATGCCCCCACAGGTATTAATTCTGCCTTAATTCTAGACCATCATGTTGATGTGGTGTTCTTTCATGTAAAATGTTGTTCCAAATCACTGGAATTGTATATGTTATGTCAACTTTAGGGGACTGTACAACATTAAAAAAAAGCATGAACAGAGGTAAGTGTCTTCAAAAATATAGTTTGTAGAAATGATGGTGCCAGGGGGAGATTGAGCCATCTCTGGAGTCCAGTGGCCAGGAATTGCACCCCATGCTGTGAAAATGAGCTTGTGAATAAAACATGGTTGGCAGTGGATGGAGTATATTCGAAGTTCATCGGACAAATTCCCTGCAATTCTCATGAATACCACACCTGTAATACACAAAGATCAATGTTTCAGGAGGTAGCCGTGGGAGACCCTGGTGAATTTAAACAACAGACGGGCTTATCTAAGGAGAAATCAAGGTCGGGCACCAGGGACGCGGACGTCTCTCGTTTCACCTCATGAGTGAGAGCGCTGTGGGGGCTCGAGGGAAGTGAGCTGCCTGGAGCTTTGACTGATGCCGGCGATGCCTCAGCCGTACCCCTGCTGTTTTGCCTATCGAGGCTACGCTCGAAAACAACCGCGCTCACACCACTCTGCTCAATTTCAGCCCAGTTTCTATCACGCTCGGTCGATCAATGGACACTTCTATACCAACCGCGCTTGCGGGTTATGACCGTTTGATCTCTGGTCTGATTTCTTCACCTGGTTCTGATCGCAATCCATATGTCCAGCTTAGCTTGGCTTAGCTGTCCTCTGGACACAGACATCTCTCAGAAGACACAAATGTCAGCTTCACTTTACAGTCTATTACCACTGACAAATACACATTCCTCTAGAAGCTCAGTAGACTGGACTGTAAGTCAGAATGAATAGAAGTAAGTAATTAGGTTTGCACAATATTAAGTATATACATTTAGATGATAATAAAGATTTAAATTCTATCGCCATATCATGATAATGCATGTTGATGACAAATTCTAGCTGCAAATTTGACATCGACAAAAACATCATGTCGCATCCCCACTAGTAAGCGCGTCAACTGATGAAGCCGCTTCTTCGTCACTAATCCTTGCCTCCACAGTGCCAAATAAACTATGTTTCTTACAAAATCTATCACCGGAGGACTAGAGGATTAGCTAAACAAGCCACATTACGCATCATAGGAGGATAAAAACAAAAAATACAAAATCCATGCTAACCTCTAAGCTAGAGCTCTTGAATATAAACACAGGTGGGCGGATCAATACAAATATCGACAGTAATGATACCAAGTAAAGTAATAATACATGATTACATAATTTTCTAGTATCACAAAATCGTTTTTTGCAACATTGCGTGGACATCAAAGCCGGTGCCTCTGCACTGGCCGACTGATGTGGCGGTTTCTCTCTTTAAGAATAGAAACCGGAGGGTGTGCTCCAAGTATCGTGGTATCACACTCAGGTGTACTGGAGAGGAGGATTCGCTGGATAGTCAAACCTCAGATCCAAGAGCAGCAGTGTAGTTTTCGTCTTGGTTGTGGAACTCTGGACGAGCTCTAATCTCTCAGCAGGATCCTCAAGGGTGCATGGGAGTTTGCCCAACCAGTCCATCCATTCATCCATTCTATACCGCTTGTCCATTTTGGGGTCGCGGGGGGTGCTGGAGCCTATCTCAGCTGCATTCGGGCGGTAGGCGGGGTACACTCTGAACAAGTCACCACCTCATCGCAGGGTGCCCAACCAGTCTATATGTGCTTTGTGGACTTGGAGAAGTAAGTTAGACCCGTTTTCAGTGAGGATTCCACCAGGGCTGCCTTTTGTTACCCGTTCTGTTCATAACTTTTATGGACAGAATTTCTAGGCGCAGTCAGGGCGTTGAATGGATCCGGTTTAGTGGCTGTAGGATTAGGTCTCTGCCTTTTCCAGATGATGTGGTCCTGCTGGCTTTATCTGGCCAGGATTTTTAGCTTTCACTGGATCGGTTCACAGTCAAGTGTGAAGCGACTGAGATTAGAATCAGCACCTCAAAGTCTGAGTCTAGGAATCTCACCTGTACAATCTCCCCGAGTTGGGAGATTGTGAGGAGATCTTGCCCTAAGTGGAGGAGTTCAAGTACCTCGAAATCTCGTTCACGAGTGAGGGAAGAGTGGATCGTGAGATCGACAGGCGGATATGTGCGGGGTCTGCAGTGATGCGGACCCTGTATCGATCTGTCGTGTTAAGAAAAGGAGCTGAGCTGAAAGGCAAAGCTTTCAATTTACCATTTAATCTATGTTCCTATCCTCACCTATCGCCATGAGCTTTGGGTTATGACCTAAAGGCAAGATCACGTGTACAAGCGGCTGAATTGACTTTCCTCCGTCGGGTGGTGGGGCTCTCTCTCTTAGAGATAGGGTGAGAAGCTCGGAGTAAAGTCGCTGCTCCGCCTCATCGAAAGAAGCCAGCTGAGGTGGTTTGAGCATCTGGTCAGGATGACCCTGAAACGCCTCCATGAGGAGGTGTTTAGGGAACGTACGACCACTAAGAGGCTATGGGGAAGACCAAGGACACATTGGGGGTGCTATGTCCCCCAACTGGCCTGGAAATACACCTCGGCATCAAATATCAATATAACAGCAAATGATGCAATATGTTACCGCATACGTCAGCAGCCAAATTAGGCGCCCATGTCACCCGTTTTAAAATGGTTCTATTATCATTTATATGCCAAAAAATATACTGTGATATAGTGTTATAGCAAAAGCATGCAATACATATTGCGATTTAGATTTGGGGATGGCGTGGCGAGGTTGGGAGAGGGTTCCTGGTTCGATCCCCAGCTTCTACCAACCTAGTCACGACTGTTGTGTGCTTGAGCAAGACACTTCACCCTTGCTCCTGATGGGTCGTGGTTAGCGCCTTGCATGGCAGCTCTTGCCAGCAGTGTGTGAATGTGTGTGTGAAAGTGTGTGTGAATGTGGAAATAGTGTCAAAGCGCTTTGAGTACCCTGAAGGTAGAAAAGCGCTATACAAGTATATCCCATTTACCTATTTACCATTTCAGCCCATCCCTAGCAGCAATCAATATGTGTACATGCACAGATTATTGCATACATTGCCTGGAAACCAGCTTTTTAAAAACACATACAAACACCCTAGTTAGTTCATTGTATGACTTTTTAAAGATCAAATTAACATGCAGTTCTGAGACTATGCGATGGGAAACCAGTGCTCTCTTGCACGTACAGTCTTAATTCTTAATTATGTGGCACCAACTTTGAATTCCCCAAAAATGTGGAATGTGGCCAAAATACCCAATTTGAAAATTTTAATATCAGTTTGGGAA
This sequence comes from Nerophis lumbriciformis, assembly GCF_033978685.3. NCBI lineage: Eukaryota > Metazoa > Chordata > Actinopteri > Syngnathiformes > Syngnathidae > Nerophis > Nerophis lumbriciformis. The sequence continues at coordinate 21,617,662 of NC_084559.2, forward strand.
TGTTGACATTCTTAAAAGTTACTAATTATTATTTTACCAAATATTTGATGTAAGTGTCAGGGATTGCAATGCTGGAGCCGCACAATATTTTCAGTAAACTCTTTTCAAGGTTGCGTGGGTTTTGTTAGGTTTTGGAATGTGACCCCAGGGTGCAGAGACAGCAAGGATGTGCAGGAAAAAGATCAATTTATTAAGTATCAACAAAACAAGCATCAGTGTGGTCACAGCAGTGGACAATGGCTGAAAAATACGAACGGCAAAAATAAAGCAGAGTAAAAGCAGTTCGCCGGGCTAAAACAGTACAGTCGTGGTCAAAAGTGTCTTGTAAAGAACATAATGTCATGGCTGTCTTGAGTTTCCAATCATTTCTACAACTCTTATTTTTTTGTGACCAACATACTTGTATACATTAATATTCTCATTAAGTAATCACATAAACACCAGCTGCTGAACTTCAAGTACTATAAACTGGCTCACCTGCACTGGCTTACTGTGCACTTAAGATGTGACTTTAAGGTTTTACTACTTACGTATAAAATACTACACGGTCTAGCTCCGTCCTATCTTGCCGATTGTATTGTACCATATGTCCCGGCAAGAAATCTGCGTTCAAAGAACTCCGGCTTATTAGTGATTCCCAGAGCCCAAAAAAAGTCTGCGGGCTATAGAGCGTTTTCTATTCGGGCTCCAGTACTATGGAATGCCGTTAGAGATGCTACCTCAGTAGAAGCATTTAAGTCCCAACTTAAAACTCATTTGTATACTTTAGCCTTTAAATAAACCCCCTTTTTAGACCAGTTGATCTGCCGTTTCTTTGCCCCCCTCCCTTGTGGAGGGTGGGCACAGGTCCGGTAGCCATGGATGAAGTGCTGGCTGTCCAGAGTCGGGACCCATGATGGACCGCTCGACTGTGCATCAATTGGGGACATCTCTGCGCTGCTGACTCGTCTCCGCTCGGGATGGTCTCCTGCTGGCCCCACTATGGACTGGACTCTCACTATTATGTTTGATCCACTATGGACTGGACTTTTACAATAGTATACTAGACCAACTCGACGTCCATTGCATTCGGTCTCCCCTAGAGGGGGGGGTCACCCACATCCGCGGTCCTCTCCAAGGTTTCTCATAGTCATTCACATTGACATCCCACTGGGTTTTGAGTTTTTCCTTGCCCTTATGTGGGCTCTGAACCGAGGATGTCGTCGTGGCTTGTGCAGCCCTTTGAGAAACTTGGGATTTAGGGCTATATAAATAAACATTGATTGATTGATTGATGAACATGGAATGTATGTCCATTTTCAGGTGTGTGCTGTTGCTATTAACATTACTTCACCACTTATGCGTTCATTAAAGCTACCACTCTATTAGCAGCTCCGCAGGCAGGCTCGACCGCTTCAATGCTGATGGATTGCATGCTTGGCTCTTTCAAACCTCTATGAATCACTCCATTTTAAAACCTATTCTTTTCCAGCCTTTTAAAACAGCATGAGTTGGCCACTAATGGGGCGTGGAGGCTGGGTTTATCCGACTGAGAAGCAGTGCAGTAAGAAAGGAACAAAAACACACAATCCACGCTATCTTCTATTCCGCATTTCTTCAGGAATGCCTCGTGTATACATTTATGTTTGACATATGACAGTTGCTGTTTCACTTGCCTGTGCAGTCAAGATGTGCACTGCGGAGCGAATGAAACTGAGGGATTCATCGGTGGGTTGCTGATCGATGACTTTATCATGTGAATGCAGTCGCGGCTGCCGTCGTGATGTATTGTTTAAGCATATATTGGACGCCCCACGTGTGCACTAACGGCTGCTTTCACTCCTCCTCATCTTCATGCATGCTCGGCTTCGGCAAGGGAGAGCACAGTTTGGTGCAACAGGAAGACGGATGTGTGTAGATATGATGCATGCCCCTGTCCCCATGCTCCCTCTCCATCATCACACTTCCCCAGCATGGGTAATGAAGATGAGGGCAGGCTGGACAGGAGTGTATTACTCCACAATGGCAAAAGATGATGGACCAGCCTCCTACTGTGCAGAGGAATCCGCTCAGACACCCAATTACTGCCTTTAAGATTCATCTTTGGATGACCTAAAAAAAAAAACACGGCTCTTTCAAGTATAATGGAAGGCAGCAACAAATAGGTATATGAGGTGACCAGAGAGGTAAGGCATCCGTTTATTGAATAGAAAATAATAAGAAAGTGGAAGAATAACCAGGACGAACACTATGCGGTTGTTTAGGGCCACGACAACTGGGGGAGGCACATCATTATGGCGACCATCACTTCAGTAGCCCATCCATCCATCCATCCATCCATCCATCCATCCATCCATCCATCCATCTTCTTCCGCTTATCCGAGGTCGGGTTGCGGGGGCAGCAGCCTAAGCAGGGAAGCCCAGACTTCCCTCTCCCCAGCCACTTCGTCCAGCTCCTCCCGGGGGATCCCGAGGCGTTCCCAGGCCAGCCGGGAGACATAGTCTTCCCAACGTGTCCTGGGTCTTCCCCGTGGCCTCCTACCGGTCGGACGTGCCCTAAACACCTCCCGAGGGAGGCGATCGGGTGGCATCCTGACCAGATGCCCGAACCATCTCATCTGGCTCCTCTCGATGTGGAGGAGCAGCGGCTTTACTTTGAGCTCCCCCCCGGATGACAGAGCTTCTCACCCTATCTCTAAGGGAGAGCCCTGCCACCCGGCGGAGGAAACTCATTTCGGCCGTTTGTACCCGTGATCTTGTCCTTTCGGTCATAACGCAAAGCTCATGACCATAGGTGAGGATGGGAACAGAGATCGACCGGTAAATTGAGAGCTTTGCCTTCCGGCTCAGCTCCTTCTTCACCACAACGGATCGATACAGCGTCCGCATTACTGAAGATGCCGCACCGATCCGCCTGTCGATGTCACGATCCACTCTTCCCTCACTCGTGAACAAGACTCCGAGGTACTTGAACTCCTCCACTTGGGGAAGGGTCTCCTCCCCAACCCGGAGATGGCACTCCACCCTTTTCCGGGCGAGAACCATGGACTCGGACTTGGAGGTGCTGATTCTCATCCCAGTCGCTTCACACTCTGCTGCGAACCGATCCAGCGAGAGCTGAAGATCCTGGCCAGATGAAGCCATCAGGACCACATCATCTGCAAAAAGCAGAGACCTAATCCTGCAGCCACCAAACCGGATCCCCTCAACGCCTTGACTGCGCCTAGAAATTCTGTCCATAAAAGTTATGAACAGTAGCCGGTCATGTTCAAATCAAATCAAATCAACTTTATTTATAAAGCACATTTAAAATTTACCACAGGGGTAGCCAAAGTGCTGTACAATGGGCAGGTTAAAAGATAATACGAGTACCGAGCAAACACAACACAACACAAACAAAACACGATAAAAAATAAATAAATAAAATAGAATAAACAAAAACATAAAAACAGGTTCACAGCAGGTGTATTATGGGGCGCCATTGCAGGATGGATATCACTCAGTGTTAAAAGCCATGGAATAAAAGTATATTTTTAAGAGAGAATTAAAAACAGGAAGAGAGGAGGCTTGTCTAACACTCAGAGGTAGGTCATTCAGGAGCTTGGGAGCAGCAAAGGCAAAAGCTCTGTCACCTCTAAGCTTCAGCCTTGTGTCAGGGACCGTCGGTAGCAGCTGATCGGCTGATCTTAGGGATCGGGTGGGGCAGTAAGGCTGAAGGAGGTCGGAGAGATAGGTTGGCGCGAGGTTGTTTAGACATTTAAAAACAAATAAAAGGAGTTTAAAATTGATTCGGTAACGCACAGGGAGCCAGTGAAGGGACGCTAATATAGGGGTGATGTGCTCACGTCTGCGGGTCTGTGTTAGCAGACGAGCAGCATAGTTCTGCACGAGCTGCAGGCGGGCGAGGGAGACCTGGCTAATGCCTACGTACAGGGCATTGCAGTAGTCAAGACGAGTCGAGATAAAGGCGTGGATTAATTTCTCGAGATCATGTCCTGATAGAAGCGGTTTCACTTTCGCTATTTGGCGTAATTGATAAAAGCTTTTTTGAACGACGATGCTGATTTGTTTTTCGAATTTAAAATCTGAGTCGAACTTTACCCCCAGGTTTGTGACACAGTCGCTGAGATACGGGGTCAGAGTGCAGAGGTCCACGTTGGGGGAGGGAGAGCGACTTGGACCGAACAACATAACTTCTGTTTTGTCTTCATTTAGGCTCAAGAAGTTAGCTGAAAGCCAGACTTTGATGTCGTGCAGGCAGTCAATAAGACGTTGAACCGTGTTATTTTGTGCCATGGGAAAATAAATCTGGCAATCATCGGCATAAAAATGAAATGCATTACTGTACTTCCTAAAGATAGAACCAAGGGGGAGAAGGTAAAGCGCAAATAAGATTGGGGCAAGGATTGAGCCCTGGGGGACCCCATGTGGTAAAGGAGCTGTGGAAGACCTAAAACTGTCTACTTTTACACAAAAACTCCTGTCGGTTAGGTACGACCGGAACCAGTTGAGGGCGGCGCCCTTAATGCCCACACAGTTCTCAAGACGAGTGATTAAGGTGGCGTGGTCGACGGTGTTGAACGTAGCAGACAGATCTAAAAGCACCAGGACAACATATTTACCAGAATCAGTTGACAGGAGGATATCGTTAAAAACTTTTAGAAGCGCTGACTCTGTGCTGTGGAGTCAGGCTCTGCAGGTGTCTTCTTCTTCAACTTTGACCGACTAAATGACCGTGTTTTTCGGACTATAACCCGATACGCCTCAGTATTTATTAAATCTAGTTGTGCTTGTTGAACTCGAACCAATTTTATGTGATACATGGTGTAATGATAAGTGTAGGGATGATGTTTGATAAGAAATTATCGAGTTCCAGCCTATTATCGAATCCTCTTATCGAACCGATTCCTTATCGATTCTCTTATCGAGTCCAGATAGGTTGTTGTATATGGAAAAAAAACACACAATATTTGGTTTAACAAAAGCTCACTTTTATTATATAAGAAAAAAAAATAATCTAATAAATAAATAAATATTGACTGTTACCCCCCTAAAAAAATAAAATAAAATAAATAAATATTGACTGTTGTTACCCAAAGTATATTAAAGGGGAACATTATCACCAGATCTATGTAAGCGTCAATATATACTTTGATGTTGCAGAAAAAAGACCTTTTTTTTTTAACCGATTTCCGAACTCTAAATGGGTGAATTTTGGCGAATTAAACGCCTTTCTATTATTCGCTCTCGGAGCGATGACGTCACAACATGACGTCACATCGGGAAGCAATCCGCCATTTTCTCAAACACAGAGTCAAATCAGCTCTGTTATTTTCCGTTTTTTCGACTGTTTTCCGTACCTTGGAGACATCATGCCTCGTCGGTGTGTTGTCGGAGGGTGTAACAACACGAACTGGGACGGATTCAAGTTGCACCAGTGGCCCAAAGATGCGAAAGTGGCAAGAAATTGGACGACATTTGTTCAAAATACGAGGGTGTGGGGAAAGCCGACGAAAATGGTCAGTCGTTTGTTCCGCACACTTTACCGACGAAAGCTATGCTACGACAGAGATGGCAAGATTGTGTGGATATCCTGCGACACTCAAAGCAGATGCATTTCCAATGATAAAGTCAAAGAAATCTGCCGCCAGACCCCCATTGAATCTGCCGGAGTGTGTGAGCAATTCAGGGACAAAGGACCTCGGTAGCACGGCAAGCAATGGCAGCAGTTTGTTCCCGCAGACGAGCGAGCTAAACCCCCTGGATGTCTTGGCTCACACTGCTTCTACCGTCCCTTATGCCACCTAAGATGATCAAGAGAAGAATATCGACCCTAGCTTCCCTGGCCTGCTGACATCAACTCCAAAACTGGACAGATCAGTTTTCAGGAAAAGAGAGCGGATGAGGGTATGTCTACAGAATATATTAATTGATGAAAACTTTATTCATTACTCGCGGCTTTACGTAAATTATTATACATAAACTGTGTTTACCAATAATTTTGCTTAAAAACATTACAACACTTAAAAACAAATACATACCAATCGTTGGTTAGAAGGCGATCGCCGAATTCGTCCTCGCTTTCTCCCGTGTCGCTGGCTGTCGTGTCGTTTTCGTCGGTTTCGCTTGCATACGGTTCAAACCGATATGGCTCAATGGCTTCAGTTTCTTCTTCAATTTCGCTTAAGCCGCTGAAATCCGAGTCTGAATCCGAGCTAATGTCGCTACCTTGCTGTTCTATCCGCCATGTTTGTTTGTATTGGCATCACTATGTGACGTCACAGGAAAATGGACGGGTGTATATAACGATGGTTAAAATCAGGCACTTTGAAGCTTTTTTGGGGGATATTGCGTGATGGGTAAAATTTTGAAAAACACTTCGAAAAATAAAATAAGCCACTGGGAACTGATTTTTAATGGTTTTAACCCTTCTGAAATTGTGATAATGTTCCCCTTTAAGTGGGATTTTTCAGAAAAACAAATATATACAGTAACACAAAAAAAAACCTATAGGTGTATAAATAATAATATAGTGTTAAATAAAATCAGTCCCTTGGGTACAAAACTGAAAATAATACAGCTCTCCAAAAAGTGCACTTCTGCTGCTATTTGACATAACTGTTTGTTATGATGCTTTGACATTTTTGCACTGTATTTCTTTATTGAAAGAACATTCTATGAAGAGAAAAGTTGTTTGCAAATGTGGTTACAATGCTAAAAAATGAAAAATTAAAGCAAAAAAAAAGAAATACCCTTTACTGAGTTAACATTATTTCTTTATAGGGGGAAAGATGTGATGTTATGAGCTAGGGAATATAACAACTACACTACCCAGCATGCAACGGGAGTGACGAGCATGCGCCGTAGCGACGAAAAGTGTTGCATGTCGCCACCCGGCAGCGAAGAATAAGGTTATGAGCACGCTGTGAAAGTAAACGTCAAGAACTCAGCCAACACGCCTCGTCTGCATTATTTATAATTAGACAGACAACACATATACAGTGTGATTTTGTTTTGTTTACAAGGAAAGAAAAACAAAAGTTAAAAAAGGGAGCTATGTTGTATATATATGTATGTGCTGCGGTTGCTTTAAGAACGTTGCGACAGCTGCCGTAAAGGAAGTGCGTTGCTAGCCTGGTTGCTGTGTTTCCGGTTGGTCGTAAAAGTGTCCGTCATATGTTTGTACCCTGCTCAAATCTCTCAGTAAAGTTATTCATTGGATTATACCTTTTGTTTTGAACTTTATTACACCTTGGAACCTTTTTTCCGGTCCATTGTTTTTCCTGCTTTCGCTATCTGCGCCTAATGACTGAGCTACGTGACGTCATTTCTTGCAATGTCCCACAGGGCATTTCTTGTCGGGACGGGATTCGTTCCCAGGGATTCGAATAAAGAACCAACTCTTTTTCTTTACTATAGTGGTCTCGATAACAGGTACCGGTTCTCAAAAAGGGATTCGAGTCCAAGGATTCGGTTCTTTTCTTATCGAACAACCGGGAAAATCGGTTTCGAGTATCATGCCTAGTGTAGATGTGGCACTGCTGGAGTGGCAGCTGGTTGCATCAGCTCTGCTCTTTTAATATCTTTAATGTCTTTTGATGTTTCCCTCTTACACACGTGTTAATGTGTGCTATGGCTATGAGGTTTTTTTTCTTCAATTGGCCTCAGTCTGGACCCCCTCTCTAGGGGCCCAGGCTTAGACTGATTTTTTTTTTTCTGGGAGGAAGCCAGAGTACCAGTCTTACAGTCAGAAAAAAAAAAAAAAAGTTTATATGGATGAGACACCCTCAAAACTTTGTGTACCCTTTCAGGTTGTCTGCTGCTCTTTGCAGCAGACTCTGGCTTCATGGTCTTAAATTGGTGACAAAGTGGCGAGCTGCGTTTTGAGTCTTCCCAGTGCAGGTGAGTTTGTGACAACACACAGAAGGCTCTCTTTAAAGTTCATCTTTCAAAATAGTGCTCCTGCTCTCCCAGAGGTGTCACTCGGTGGAGGAACGCAATAAACAATGTCGCTATAACGATCAGTTCCAGCAAGGTGGCTGAAATGTACAAGGCCTCATGAATTAGACAAGCCAAATGAAAAGTTAAAGTTTAGAGTACCACTGATAGTCGCACACACACACTAGGTGTGGTGAAATTACCCTCTGCATTTGACCAATCGCCTTGTTCCACCCCCTGGGAGGTGAGGGGAGCAGTGAGCAGCAGTGAAGGCCGCACTCATTCATTTTGGTGATTTAACCTCCAATTCCAACCCTTGATGCTGAGTGCCAAGCAGAGAGGTAACAGGTCCCATTTTTATAGTCTTTGGTATGACTCGGCCGGGGTTTGAACTCACAACTTACCGATTTCAGGGCGAACACACTAACCTAGTTAATAATACTAACACAGACACTTGTAAACACTATTGCTAATAACACTTGCTTGATAACATTACAACGTACATATATGCATGAAAACACTCCTACAGACGTCACACATGGGCCGGTCCAGTAAGTATGAATTGTTTTAGTTATATTGTAAATATTACAAACGTTGCTTGGAGTGACGAATGAAGAATCCTTTCAGGCAGAAACACTATGGACGAATACTTCCGGTTCCAGGAATGCAACAGGAAACACATTTTCAACCTGCAGTGAGCAAAACTTGTCCGAAAGATGGCGCCGTAGCACAACAAATAACCCGCCTTTTCAGTGTCTCAGTTGGTGTTCCATGAAAACTATTTGTAGAATACAAAACATTACGGCGAAGATAAACATCAATTTAGCCGCATCATTTTTTTAAGCCACAGGGTTCAAAGCATGGGGAAAAGTAGCGGCCTATCCAATCCACTTTATTTATATAGCACATTTAAACAACACAATGTTTCCAAAGTGCTGCACAACAATATTAAAAACAATATTCAAATATTATCCTTAGCTCCACCAATGACTGAATAAAAACAAAACATAAATACATATAAAACCAATATAAAAACAATATAAAATAAATATGATTAAAAACGATTGTAAAGGGTAAAACCAATTAAAACAGTAAATAGAAATCAACATTTTAAAAACACAGAGGACAACAGAGGACCACACAACTCACGTAGTGTTAAAAGCCAGAGAATAGTCTATAGTCTGTGGATATATATATATATATATATATATATATATATATATATATATATATATATATATATATATATATATATATATATATATATATAAATGCAAGAGTTATTTCTTTATATTCATAGTCATATTTGAAAACAGCTAGTGTTTTTCCATTTGTTCTCTTTCTGTTTGTCCGCAAGTAAACTGTGTGTGTTAACCTTGAAGCTTTGGAATGTAGGGAGTTGGAGTACTCCCTAAATATCTTATCTTGAGTTGAACAATGAACCTGTATGTCCCTTCTGGGGAGGGTGGGGGAGACGGGGTGAATGTATTAGACTAGGTTGTTCTCCTGAAATGTCAGTAAAACTTGTTGTTAATCCTATTCTGTTCTGGTGATCCTTCTTACTCAGCAAATATGTCATCCGAAAGAATTTGGGATTGACCAGTAACTTAAATTCCCTGGGAGGAAGAACTGGTCTAAAGGCAACAAGTCCAAAAAATACGGTAGATGAAAAAGTGCAAAACTTAAAGGGGAACATTATCACCAGACCTATGTAAGCGTCAATATATACCTTGATGTTGCAGAAAAAAGATCATGTTTTTTTAACCGATTTCCGAACTCTAAATGGGTGAACTTTGGCGAAATAAATGCCTTTCTAATATTCGCTCTCGGAGCGATGACTCACATCGGGAAGCAATCCGCCATTTTCTCAAACACGAGTCAAATCAGCTCTGTTATTTTCTGTTTTTTCGACTGTTTTCCGTACCTTGGAGACATCATGCCTCGTCGGTGTGTTGTCGGAGGGTGTAACAACACGAACAGGGACGGATTCAAGTTGCACCAGTGGCCCAAAGATGCGAAAGTGGCAAGAAATTGGACGTTTGTTCCGCACACTTTACCGACGAAAGCTATGCTACGACAGAGATGGCAAGAATGTGTGGATATCCTGCGACACTCAAAGCAGATGCATTTCCAACGATAAAGTCAAAGAAATCTGCCGCCAGACCCCCATTGAATCTGCCGGAGTGTGTGAGCAATTCAGGGACAAAGGACCTCGGTAGCACGGCAAGCAATGGCGGCAGTTTGTTCTCGCAGACGAGCGAGCTAAACCCCCTGGATGTCTTGGTTCACACCGTCCCTTATGCCACCGAAGATGATCAAGAGAAAAATATCGACCCTAGCTTCCCTGGCCTGCTGACACCAACTCCAAAACTGGACGGATCAGCTTTCAGGAAAAGAGCGCAGATGAGGGTATGTCTACAGAATATATTAATTGATGAAAATTGGGCTGTCTGCACTCTCAAAGTGCATGTTGTTGCCAAATGTATTTCATATGCTGTAAACCTAGTTCATAGTTGTTAGTTTCCTTTAATGCCAAACAAACACATACCAATCGTTGGTTAGAAGGCGATCGCCAAATTCGTCCTCGCTTTCTCCCGTGTCGCTGGCTGTCATGTCGTTTGTCGGTTTCGCTTGCATACGGTTCAAACCGATATGGCTCAATTGCTTCAGTTTCTTCTTCAATTTCGTTTTCGCTACCTGCCTCCACACTACAACCATCCGTTTCAATACATGCGTAATCTGTTGAATCGCTTAAGCCGCTGAAATCCGAGTCTGAATCCGAGCTAATGTCGCTATAGCTTGCTGTTCTATGCGCCATGTTTGTTTGTGTTGGCTTCACTATGTGATGTCACAGGAAAATGGACGGGTGTATATAACGATGGTTAAAATCAGGCACTTTGAAGCTTTTTTTAGGGATATTGCGTAATGGGTAAAATTTTGAAAAAAACTTTGAAAAATAAAATAAGCCACTGGGAACTTTAATGGTTTTAACCCTTCTGAAATTGTGATAATGTTCCCCTTTAAGTGGGATTTTTCAGAAAAACAAATATATACAGTAACACAAAAAAAACCTGTCTCTGTGATCACTATAGGTGTATAAATAATAATATAGTGTTAAATAAAATCAGTCCCTTGGGCACAAAACTGAAAATAACACAGCTCTCCAAAAAGTGCACTTCTGCTGCTATTTGACATAACTGTTTGTTATGATGCTTTTTTGCACTTTATTTCTTTATTGAAAGAAAATTCTATGAAGAGAAAAGTTGTTTGCAAATGTGGTTACAATGCTAAAAAATGAAAAGTTACTGGTTTTTAATGGTTTTAACCCTTCTGAAATTGTGATAATGTTCCCCTTTAAGAAAAAAATAGCTGAAATGAATTAGACAAGCCAAATTAAAAGTTAAAGTTAAAGTACCACTGATAGTCACACACACACTAGGTGTGGTGAAATTATTCTCTGCATTTGACTTGCATTGTTCCACCCTCTGGGAGGTGAGGTGAGGGGAGCAGTGAGCAGCAGTCGTGGTCAGGAATCATTTTGGTGATTTAACCCCCAATTCCAACCCTTGATGCCGCGTGGTTACAGGTCCCATTTTTGGAGTATTTGGTATGACTCGACCAGGGTTTGAACTCACGACCTACCGACCTCAGGGCGGTCACTCTAACCACAAGGCCACCGAGCAGGTTGCAGAAATGCAATGAAAGCTCAAAATAAACCAATCGCCATTAGTTTCATTACTTTACAGTCTTTTGAAGATACGATCAGTAACGCGTCTTCGATCATGTGATGAGATTATTCCGGGTCAAAGCCCATTCTTTAATTACAGCAGCTTCACGATTATGACAAACAACTGTGTAGCTTATTAGACTAATTAGTGCTAATCCGGTATAAAAGGACCATCTCGAATAAAATCACAGTGTCAACAGATGCCTTCAGTGAGCTCTGTGAAGTCCCTGCTCTCAACTTGATTGAAAAAACATTGACTAATGTGTTGTTTGCCCCCTTACCATTGTCTCTGGAAACATCAGCAGTCTTTTTTGTTTCTTGTCTTCCTTTCATCTGGAAACTTGATTGGCAACCTTGATGATTATGTGACTGTTCCATTTCTGGCAAGACCCCCTGCCTTAAAAAAGAGTTTCCTCAAAGGACTGCCATGACATGAAGTAATGTGACAAACACCGTCGCTCCCGCCAGACGTCGACTTCTCAGTCTAGTGCCTGTCTACCTTTAACGGGCGAGTTCATTCTCCGAGATTAAACGAGAAGTTAAAACAACTGAATATCAAGCGTGATTTCCTTTGGTGCTGAGAAAGGACCGTGACAGGACGTCAATAGCACTCTGTTGCAGTTCGGAAGCCTAATCAATATTTAAAGCTTGCCACAACCAATCTACAGATTTTTAGGTGATCTTGGGCAAAAATAAAAATAAAAAGTGCAAAGCAAAGCTGCTGTCAATGGTTGCAAAACAGGAAATGGAAAATACGGAATAAGAGTGTGACAGGAAATATGACACAACGATGGAAAACAAGACCAGTCCAAGATTTAACAAGTTAACTCGCACGAATAATCACACAAAAAACATTGCATTAATCATGTACGGTTGGATAGGGGAGTCATATGGCCCCAATCATTGCAGTTTACCTGACACATGAAACTTGACAAATTGCGAGGATGCACTATCCTCTTTGGACGCCAGATGGCAATTAATTGTATTCCATACTTGCCAACCTTGAGACCTCCAAATTCGGGAGATTTGGGGCGGTGGCAGGCCCGGGGTTAAGGGGGGAGGAGTATATTTATAGCTAGAATTCACTGAAATGCAAGTATTTCTTATATATATATATATATATATATATATATATATATATATATATATATATATATATATATATATATATATATATATATATATATATATATATATAAATAAAATAAATACTTGACTTTCAGTGAATTCTAGCTATAAAAATATATGTATTTTATTATATATATATATACATATAAATAAAATAAATATTTGAATTTCAGTGTTCATTTATTTACACATATACACACATAAAACTCCTCTCTACTCATTGTTGTATTTGAAAGTGCAATGCTTTGCAGCCAGTAGCACAGCCTTTGAAGGAGCGTAGGTATGGGCAGTGTAATATTCTGGTCAATAACCGAGGTGACGAAGTTACGTCTCGTTACTTCATACTTCAGAACCGACTCCCACACTTGCCGTCAGGGTGCGCAATACAACGTAAACCGTTGGCCAACCAAAAAGTAACCACAGAACACTATACGGTATAGTGTTCTGTGGTTACTTTTTGGTTGGACGTGACGACAGGCTGTCCTCACTCAGGTCCGCACGGACCTGGAGGGGGCGTGCCTTAAATCCGGCTGGAAATCGGGAGAAATTCGGGAGAATGGTTGTCCCGGGAGATTTTCGGGAGAAGCACTGAAATTCGGGAGTCTCCCGGAAAATTCGGGAGGGTTGGCAAGTATGTTGTATTCTGTTTTTATTTACGATTTGAATAACGTGCAAACTTCACCGGTTTTGGGTTTTGTATATCTAGCCGGAAATTCTCCATTATTTTGACCATTTTAATACCGAAATACCGCAGTATTTACAATACCGTTACATCCCTAGTAATAACCATAACTACATTGAAAACTTGATTGGTATCAGAATCGGCAGCATAAAACCCTGATCGCAAAATTCTTACTTTCTCTGCTAACTAATTATTCATGATTTGAATAAGTAATTCCGTTAGGATTACTTTTTGGGAAAGCATACTACTAACTACCCACCTAGGCCTTCAGTGATTTCTGACTTCAATGATTACTAGAGATGTCCGATAATGGCTTTTTTGCCGATATCCGATATTCCGATATTGTCCGACTCTTAATTACCGATTCCGATATCAACCGATACCGATATATACAGTCGTGGAATTAACACAATATTATGCCTAACTTTGTTGTGATGCCCCGCTGGATGCATTAAACAATGTAACAAGGTTTTCCAAAATAAATCAACTCAAGTTATGGGAAAAAAATGCCAACATGGCACTGCCATATTTATTATTGAAGTCACAAAGTGCATTATTTTTTTTAACATGCCTCAAAACAGCAGCTTGGAATTTGGTACATGCTCTCCCTGAGAGAGCATGAGGAGGTTGAGGTGGGGAGTGGGAGGTAGTGGGGGGTGTATATTGTAGCATCCCGGAAGAGTTAGTGCTGCAAGGGATTCTGGGTATTTGTTCTGTGGTGTTTATGTTGTGTTACGGTGCGGATGTTCTCCCGAAATGTGTTTTGTCATTCTTGTTTGGTGTGGGTTCACAGTGTGGCGCATATTTGTAACAGTGTTAAAGTTGTTTATACGGCCACCCTCAGTGTGACCTGTATGGCTGTTGACCAAGTATGCTTGCATTCACTTGTGTGTGTGAAAAGCCGTAGATATTATGTGTCTGGGCCGGCACGCAAAGGCAGTGCCTTTAAAGCACGCCCCCAATATTGTTATCTGGGTGGAAATCGGGAGAAATTCACATGGTAACGTTGCTTGGATGGCAACATATGTTGCTTCAAAACCTGTATGTACCTTTCAGCATTAATGGCGCCTTCACAGATGTGTAAGTTACCCATGTCTTGGGCACTAATACACCCCCATACCATCACAGATGCTGGCTTTTCAACTTTGCGCCTATAACAATCCGGATGGTTCTTTTCCTCTTTGGTCCGGAGTACACGGCGTCCACAGTTTCCAAAAACAATTTGAAATGTGAACTCGTCAGACCACAGAACACTTTTCCACTTTGTATCAGTCCATCTTAGATGAGCTCAGGCCCAGCGAAGCCGACGGCGTTTCTGGGTGTTGTTGATAAACGGTTTTCGCCTTGCATAGGAGAGTTTTAACTTGCACTTACAGATGTAGCGACCAACTGTATTTACTGACAGTGGGTTTCTGAAGTGTTCCTGAGCCCATGTGGTGATATCCTTTACACACTGATGTCGCTTGTTGATGCAGTACAGCCTGAGGGATCGAAGGTCACGGGCTTAGCTGCTTGCGTGCAGTGATTTCTCCAGATTCTCTGAACCTTTTGATGATATTACAGAGCATAGATGGTGAAATCCCTAAATTCCTTGCAATAGCTGGTTGAGAAAGGTTTTTCTTAAACTGTTCAACAATTTGCTCACGCATTTGTTGACAAAATGGTGACCCTCGCCCCATCCTTGTTTGTGAATGACTGAGCATTTCATGGAATCTACTTGTATCCCCAATCATGGCACCCACCTGTTCCCAATTTGCCTGTTCACCTGTGGGATGTTCCAAATAAGTGTTTGCTGAGCATTCCTCAACTTTATCAGTATTTATTGCCACCTTTCCCAACTTCTTTGTCACATGTTGCTGACATCAAATTCTAAAGTTAATGATTATTTGAAAAAAAAAAAAAAATGTTTATCAGTTTGAACATCAAATATGTTGTCTTTGAAGCATATTCAACTGAATATGGGTTGAAAATAATTTGCAAATCATTGTATTCCGTTATAGTTACATCTAACACAATTTCCCAACTCATAAGGAAACTGGGTTTGTATTTTGTTACATTGTTTAAAGGGGAACATTATCACAATTTCAGAAGGGTTAAAACCATTAAAAATCAGTTCCCAGTGGCTTATTTTATTTTTCGAAGTTTTTTTCAAAATTTTACCCATCACGCAATATCCCTAAAAAAGCTTCAAAGTGCCTGATTTTAACCATCGTTATATACACCCGTCCATTTTCCTGTGACGTCACATAGTGATGCCAATACAAACAAACATGGCGGATGGACAGCAAGGTATAGCGACATTAGCTCGGATTCAGACTCGGATTTCAGCGGCTTAAGCGAAATTGAAGAAGAAACTGAAGCCATTGAGCCATATCGGTTTGAACCGTATGCAAGCGAAACCGAGGAAAACGACACGACAGCCAGCGACACGGGAGAAAGCGAGGACGAATTCGGTGATCACCTTCTAACCAACGATTGGTATGTGTTTGTTTTTAAGTGTTGTAATGTTTTTAAGCTAAATTATTGGTAAACACAGTTTATGTATAATAATTTACGTAAAACCGCGAGTAATGAATAAAGTTTTCATCAATTAATATATTCTGTAGACATACCCTCATCCGCTCTATTTTCCTGAAAGCTGATCTGCCCAGTTTTGGAGTTGATGTCAACAGGCCAGGGAAGCTAGGGCCGATATTCTTCTCTTGATCATCTTCGGTGGCATAAGGGACGGTGTGAGCCAAGACATCCAGGGGGTTTAGCTCGCTTGTCTGCGGGAACAAACTGCCGCCATTGCTTGCCGTGCTACCGAGGTCCTTTGTCCCTGAATTGCTCACACACTCCGGCAGATTCAATGGGGGTCTGGCGGCAGATTTCTTTGACTTTATCGTTGGAAATGCATCTGCTTTGAGTGTCGCAGGATATCCACACAATCTTGCCATCTCTGTCGTAGCATAGCTTTCGTGGGTAAAGTGTGCGGAACAAACGACTGACCATTTTCGTCGGCTTTCCCCACACCCTCGTATTTTGAACAACATTCGTCCAATTTCTTGCCACTTTCGCATCTTTGGGCCACTGGTGCAACTTGAACGTCCCTGTTCGTGTTGTTACACCCTCCGACAACACACCGACGAGGCATGATGTCTCCAAGGTACGAAAAACAGTCGAAAAAACGGAAAATAACAGAGCTGATTTGATGCGGTGTTTGTAATGTGTTTGAGAAAATGGTGGATCGTTGTGACGTCATCGCTCCGAGAGCGAATAATGGAAAGGCGTTTAATTCGCCAAAATTCACCCATTTAGAGTTCGGAAATCGGTTAAAAAAATATATGGTCTTTTTTCTGCAACATCAAGGTATATATTGACGCTTACATAGGTCTGGTGATAATGTTCCCCTTTAAAGCATCCAGCGGGGCATCACAACAAAATTAGGCATGATATTGTGTTAATTCCACGACTGTATATATCGGTATCGGTTGATATCAGAATCGGTAATTAAGAGGTGGACAATATCGGAATATCGGCAAAAAAGCCATTATCGGACAACTCTACTAATTACATTTATACTGTAGTTTTCCCAACATTGATCATAACCCACTTCGCATATGAAATAATTCTTTCACTTAAAATTAAAATATCATCTTACATAATTCTCCACATGTTAGAAAGTAGCCTTTAATCTGGTTTTAATCCCAATGTAAGCAATGTGTGCCTCAATCAAAACTGCTCGGGTCACGTCACCTCCTGTTATCCTTCAGTGCAAAACACATTATCGAGTTATACTTATTGGTTATATTCCCTTTACGTGTCATGATAATATCGGGTTATGAATCCCCGTCCTTGCATTTATGGTGCTGCTTCAAAACAAAACGCCTTTTTATTTTCATCTCCTGCCTCGTCATTATCACATTTCCCGCCGCTGATGGCAGAACTCACTAGAAACAATATAGAGGTCCGTTTTTTCTTTTCGACGTATTCCAGTCCTCGCTGTAATTGCAATTGCGTGTCGTCAGCACATGCAATGAAAAACAGACCTCGGCATCACTACAGATTGGATTACCACATGCACTGGCGATGTCACATCTAATATACCACATCCCTGCTGTGCATCTTCATTCTATTCCAATCACTTTACTTCTAGCTTGGGTTTCTCTCTTCCAATTTCTGGCTTTTGTTCTTTCTTCGATGGGGAGAAGGTGGCGGCAGATGTGTTTCCGTGTGTGTGTTTGAGGCCAGTTGACGCCGCCGCTCTTACATTAACTTACTTCCTATTTTCTATCAGCAAGGAGTGTAGCAGGAGGGGGAGTGGAACTTATTCGCGGGCTTTTCATGCCACAGTGATCCCGAGTAATCTAATTCGGTCTTCCCTTTTCTCGCTTGTGTGCCTCCCTCATATTGGTGCATGCAGATTGCAGCTGTGTGAGCGTGCATGTAGGATGGAGGGGCAGAGAAGGAAGAAAAAAGGGGGGACATAAGGTCGACAGAGAGAGTGAATGGTATCCGCATGTAGACGTTTTTGTGTTGTGTGGTAAATGTTGCGGGGTGGATGCAACTGCAAAGTGAATTCAGGTGCCAACAAAACGCTTGAAACTTTAAGAAAGTGAGTGACTAAATGAGGACACGTGGGGGGGAAAAAACGGTATAATATACCATTCCATCCTCTCTGGGTGCTGGAGCCTATCCCGGCTGCATTCGGGCGGAAGGCGGGGCACACCCTGGACAAGTCGTCACCATACCAGTGCTGGTCATTTCCAAGGCGTCAAATATAAGGAGCAAAAAATGTAATCACATTTCTTACTTCATCCATGCATCCATCCATCCATTTTCTACTGCTTTTCCCTTTTGGGGTGGCGGGGGATGCTGGAGCCTATCTCAGCTGCATTCGGGCGGAAGGCGGGGCACACCCTGGACAAGTCGCCACCATACCAGTAGTGGTCATTTCAAAGGCGTCAAATATAAGGAGCAAAACATTTAATCACATTTTTTACTTCATCCATCCATCCATTTTCTACCGTTTGTCCCTTTCGGGGTGGCGGGGGATGCTGGAGCCTATCTCAGCTGCATTCGGGCGGAAGGCGGTGCACACCCTGGACAAGTCGCCACCATACCAGTGGTGGTCATTTCAAAGGCATCAAATATAAGGAGCAAAAAATGTAATCACATTTCTTACTTCATCCATCCATCCATTTTCTACCACTTGTCCCTTTCGGGGTCGCGGGGGATGCTGGAGCCTATCTCAGCTGCATTCGGGCGGAAGGCGAGGCACACCCTGGACAAGTCGCCACCATACCAGTGCTGGTCATTTCCAAGGCGTCAAATATAAGGAGCAAAAAATGTAATCACATTTCTTACTTCATCCATTCATCCATCCATCGATTTTCTGCCGCTTGTCCCTTTCGGGGTGGCGGGGAATGCTGGAGCCTATCTCAGCTGCATTCGGGCGGAAGACGGGGCACACCCTGGACAAGTCGCCACCATACCAGTGGTGGTCATTTCAAAGGCGTCAAATATAAGGAGCAAAAAATGTAATCACATTTCTTACTTCATCCATCCATCCATTTTCTACCACTTGTCCCTTTCGGGGTCGCGGGGGATGCTGGAGCCTATCTCAGCTGCATTCGGGCGGAAGGCGAGGCACACCCTGGACAAGTCGCCACCATACCAGTGCTGGTCATTTCCAAGGCATCAAATATAAGGAGCAAAAAATTTAATCACATTTCTTACTTCATCCATCCATCCATCCATCGATTTTCTGCCGCTTGTCCCTTTCGGGGTGGCGGGGAATGCTGGAGCCTATCTCAGCTGCATTCGGGCGGAAGGCGGGGCACACCCTGGACAAGTCGCCACCATACCAGTGGTGGTCATTTCAAACGCGTCAAATATAAGGAGCAAAAAATGTAATCACATTTCTTACTTCATGCATCCATCCATTTTCTACCGCTTGTCCCTTTCGGGGTGGCGGGGGATGCTGGAGCATATCTCAGCTGCATTCGGGCGGAAGGCGGGGCACACCCTGGACAAGTCACCACCACACCAGTGCTGGTCATTTCCAAGGCGTCAAAAATAAGGAGCAAAAAATGTAATCACATGTCTTACTTCATCCATCCATCCATCCATCCATCCATTTTCTACCGCTTGTCCCTTTCAGGGTGGCGGGGGATGCTAGAGCCTATCTCAGCTGCATTCGGGTGGAAGGCGGTGTACACCCTGGACAAGTCGCCACCTCATCGCAGGGCCAACACAGATAGACAAGACACTTTCAGGGAGAGACCATTACATTTCCATATTCCCTGCTGCCTTATTAAAATAAATTAATAGGGAATAAATAGGGATGATGTTCCAAACCGGTTCTCCCAGTTGTTCGATAAGAAAAGAACCGTTCGATAAGAAAAGAACCGATTCCATGGACTCGAATCCCTTTTTGAGAACCGGTTCCCGTTATCGAGGCCACTATAGTAAAGAAAAAGAGTTGGTTCTTTATTCGAATCCCTGGGGACGAATCCCGTCCCACAAGAAATGCCCTGTGGGACATCACAGGAAATTTCCTGTGATGTCACACAAGCAGCAAAAACAATGGACCGCAAAAAACGCCTCAAGGCATGGCTATTCACCTTTAGTGATCCCGGAGACAGGTTGTTTTTGTGTTACTGTATATATTTGTTTTTCTGAAAAATCCCACTTAATATACTTTGGGTAATAACAGTCAATATTTATTTATTTTATTTTTTTAGGGGGGTAACAGTCAATAATTATTTATTTATTTATTTATTTTTCTTATAAAATAAAAGTGAGCTTTTGTTAAACCTAATATTGTATTTTTTCCCCATATACAACAACCTATCTGGACTCGATAAGAGAATCGATAAGGAATCGGTTCGATAAGAGGAATCGATAATGGGCTCGAACTCGATAATTTCTTATCAAACATCATCCCTAGGAATAAACAATATTACATTATCATTAGCTAGTAGTTTTTGATTTTGTTTATTATCGTACACCACCCAATTTATTTGGTTAAAACAATTTATGTAGCATTTAATGCCACAAATGGAATCAACTGATTTACAACAATACTAGCAAATTCTGTAATAAAATGAACTTTATGAAAATGTGTTATCGTGTTTGCTAGTGATGATTGATACTGGAATATCGATACAGGCCATATCTGCTCTTTATGCTCTAATATCGATTCTCAAATCTTAATATAAATAAAATAACAACCCATCCATCCATCCATTTTCTACCGCTTGTCCCTTTTGGGGTTGCAGGGGGTGCTGGAACCTATGTCAGCTGCATTCGGGCGGAAGGCGGGGTACACCCTGGACAAGTTGCCACCTCATCGCAGGGCCAACACAGATTGACAGACAACATTCACAATCACATTCACACACGAGGGCCAATTTTTAGTGTTGCCAATCAACCTATCCCCAGGTGCATGTCTTTGGAGGTGGGAGGAAGCCGGAGTACTCGGAGGGAACCCACGAAGTCACGGGGAGAACATGCAAACTCCACACAGAAAGATCCCGAGCGCAGGATCGAACCCAGGATCTTCGTATTGTGAGGCAGACGCACTAACCCCTCTTCCACCATGCTGCCCGCAATACATATTGACCAACCGTGTATATGTCAAGGGCTCATCCGGGATTTGAACCCGGGACCTCTCACACCCTAAGCGATAATCATACTCCTAGACCAGGGGTCGGCAACCCGCGGCTCTTTAGCGCCGCCCTAGTGGCTCTCTGGAGCTTTTTCAAAAATGTATGAAAAATGGAAAAAGATGAGGGGAAATATATATATATTTTGTTTTAATATGGTTTCTGTAGGAGGACAAACATGACACAAACCTCCCTAATTGTTATAAATCACACTGTTTATATTAAACATGCTTCACTGATTCGAGTATTTGGCGAGCGCCGTTTTGTCCTACTAATTTTGGCGGTCCTTGAACTCACCGTAGTTTGTTTACATGTATAACTTTCTCCGACTTTCTAGGACGTGTTTTATGCCACTTCTTTTTCTGTCTCATTTTGTCCACCAAACTTTTAAGGTTGAGCGTGAATGCACAAAGGTGAGTTTTGTTGATGTTATTAACTTGTGTGGAGTGCTAATCGGGCATATTTGGTCACTGCATGACTGCAAGCTAATCGATGCTAACATGCTATTTAGGCTAGCTATATGTACATATTGCCTCATTTGTAGGTATATTTGAGCTCATTTAGTTTCCTTTAAGTCCTCTTAATTCAATGTATATCTCATGACACACTATCTGTATGTAATATGGCTTTTAATTTTTTGCGGCTCCAGACAGATTTGTTTTTGTATTTTTGGTCCAATATGGCTCTTTCAACATTTTTTGGGTTGCCGACCCCTGCCCTAGACCAACAAGCCACTTCTTACTTCATATTAAATTGTAATTATAAATGATGATTTGATAAATTATGATACTCAGTGGTCTTGTGGTTAGAGTGTCCGCCCTGAGATCGGTAGGTCGTGAGTTCAAACCCCGGCCGAGTCATACCAAAGACTGTAAAAATGGGATCCATTATCTCCCTGCTTGGCACTCAGCATCAAGGGTTGGCATTGGGGGTTAAATCACTAAAAATTATTTCCGAGCACGGCCACCACTGCTGCTCACTGCTCCCCTCACCTCCCAGGGGGTGAACAAAGGGATGGGTCAAATGCAGAGGACAATCATAGATACTTCAACTTTAACTTAATGCCAACCCTTGATGCTGAGTGCCCAGCAGGGAGGTAATGGGTCCCATTTAGGGCTGCAACAACTAATCGATTAAAATCAATTATCAAAATAGTTGGCGATTAATTTAGTCATCGATTCGTTGGAACTATGCTATGCGCATGCGTGGAGGCTTTTTTTTTTGTCATTTCTTTGTTTTATAAACCTTTATTTATAAACTGCAACTATTACAAACAGCTGAGAAACAATAATCAAAATAAGTACAAAAACAGTACAAAACAGCGCCAGGGCGGCGCTGAGGCTACGTCTCATGGGGTGGAGGTAAGCCAGCCAATGATGTGTCATGTGCAGGTCACGTGACGGCGTCGTCTCCTTTGCTGGAAACATTTGAAAAATGGCGGAGGAAAACAGTACGGATAGTTTAGCGGAGAAACATCTTGAGGTTATTGCTTCAATGGAGAAAAGTGTACGACCTAAGTCGTCAAAAGTGTGGGAACACTTTACTTTAAAGGGGAACATTATCACAATTTCAGAATTGTTAAAACCATTAAAAATCAGTTCCCAGTGGCTTATTATATTTTTCGAAGTTTTTTTCAAAATTTTACCCATCACGCAATATCCCTAAAAAAAGCTTCAAAGTGCCTGATTTTAACCATCGTTATATACACCCGTCCATTTTCCTGTGACGTCACATAGTGATGCCAATACAAACAAACAGCAAGCTATAGCGACATTAGCTCGGATTCAGACTCGGATTTCAGCGGCTTAAGCGATTCAACAGATTACGAATGTATTGAAACGGATGGTTGTAGTGTGGAGGCAGGTAGTGAAAACGAAATTGAAGAAGAAACTGAAGCTATTGAGCCATATCGGTTTGAACCGTATGCAAGCGAAAACGACACGACAGCCAGCGACACGGGAGAAAGCGAGGACGAATTCGGCAATCGCCTTCTAACCAACAATTGGTATGTGTTTGTTTGGCATTAAAGGAAACTAACAACTCTGAACTAGGTTTACAGCATATGAAATACGTTTGGCACAAACATGCACTTTGAGAGTGCAGACATCCCAATTTTCATCAATTAATATATTCTGTAGACATACCCTCATGTCAGCAGGCCAGGGAAGCTAGGGTCGATATTCTTCTCTTGATCATTTTCGGGACGGTGTGAGCCAAGACATCCAGGGGGTTTAGCTCGCTCGTCTGCGGGAACAAACTGCCGCCATTGCTTGCCGTGCTACCGAGGGCCTTTGTCCCTGAATAGCTCACACACTCCGGCAGATTCAATGGGGGTCTGGCGGCAGATTTCTTTGACTTTATCGTTGGAAATGCATCTGCTTTGAGTGTCGCAGGATATCTACACATTCTTGCCATCTCTGTCGTAGCATAGCTTTCGTCTGTAAAGTGTGCGGAACAAACGTCCAATTTCTTGCCACTTTCGCATCTTTGGGCCACTGGTGCAACTTGAATCCGTCCCTGTTCGTGTTGTTACACCCTCCGACAACACACCGACGAGGCATGATGTCTCCAAGGTACGGAAAACTGTCGAAAAAACGGAAAATAACAGAGCTGATTTGACTCGGTGTTTGAGAAAATGGCGGATTGCTTCCCGATGCGACGTCACGTTGTGACGTCATCGCTCCGAGAGCGAATATTAGAAAGGCGTTTAATTCGACAAAATTCACCCATTTAGAGTTCGGAAATCGGTTAAAAAAATATATGGTCTTTTTTCTGCAACATCAAGGTATATATTGACGCTTACATAGGTCTGGTGATAATGTTCCCCTTTAAAGACTTAAAAGAAGACCGTTTCCTGCAAAATGGCACGGAAGTACAACATCGCTTCAGGAGCACCTGAAAAGGAATCATGTTGGAGCCATGGATGAAGGGAAGAACTCACAGTACGTAACTTTTTAAGTCCATAGTGGCAACAGGCATTCATGAATTCAGCTTTTTTGTGAGTAACGTTAACGTTATGCCTTTATTGCAACGCGGGGCTGATAATGTGTCTCCGACACATTTGACTCCGTTTTGAGAGAGAAAACGCACGGTTATCAATTTCAAAATAAACGTAACGGACAGAAATATCTCAGGTTGGTTTCTTAATGGATCAATGTAGCCGGGCTCGATAAAGCTATATAAATATATTTAGATTTGAGTGATGCTTTAGTATAACTAAATGTTGTGAAGGTGCTGAAATATTTCATGCTATTATTCAGAGGCAGCCTAAAATGAATCCTTTATTATTCACAACAGAAACGTGTACAATATCTGATTCAGTTCTGATCTGATGAGTTACATTTCTGTATTATTATTGCTGTATGCTGCATCCCCAATGTCCAGACCATGGTGCCAGTATTAGGGGTGTCCCGATCCGATATTTGGATCGGATCGGCCGCCGATATTTGCCAAAAAATGCGTATCGGCAAGGCATGGGAAAATGCCGATCCAGATCCAGTTTAAAAAAAAAACTCTGGTCCGTGTTTTCCAATGCACCGATTACTTATTTAATACATTCCACTTTTCTGCTGCTCCCTAATTTCCGTTCCGCATTTTCCAGCACACCTTCAACACATCCCCAGGTCTGTGGATTCTCACGCAGTTGCTTTTAGCTGCTGGCATTACACGACAGGCTCTTCTCACTCTTTCCTGTGTCTCCCTCTCACAGACAGCAAACGCACCTTCTTACACACGTCACATACTGTCACGTCATACGTCACATACGTATACGCTCTCCCCGAGCAGAGACGTAGCAGCATGGCTAACGTTAGCTGTGATGCGAGCGCAGCCGTGTGACCAACGTTCCCTCTGCGTCCTCTGCGCATAGCAATTATATGCCACGCACAAAATCAAATAAAAAAATAAGCGCATAACAATTTTCGACACACAGACACGACAGAGAAAACCGTTTTCGTCATCATTGTTCAAATATTGTAACGTCTGTCGAGACGCTTATCTCCGTTCGGTGCCACACGCCCACACCATCAAAATGCCGAGGCAAAAATGTCCACATCAACACCGTATGAAAAAATTAGTGATTTTTTTAGTTGTGATTTCCTTCTCTGCATGAAAGTTTAAAAGTAGCATATATTAATGCAGTATGAAGAAGAATGTTTTAATGTAGACATGCAAGCCTTAAAGAAAATTTTGAAAATCAAGACTACATTTCCTGCAAATGGGTGCATTTCTACCCTATATTTTAACTTTAGATTTATTCTCATATCAAACTCTTTTGGCTGTCTTTTTGACACTTACATCCGGCGCCCCCCCCTCCACACCCCGGATTGTAAATAATGTAAATAATTCAATGTGATTATCTTGTGTGATGACTGTATTATGATGATAGTATATATCTGATAGTATATATCTGTATCATGAATCAATTTAAGTGGACCCCGACTTAAACAAGTTGAAAAACTTATTCGGGTGTTACCATTTAGTGGTCAATTGTACGGAATATGTACTTCACTGTGCAACCTACTAATAAAAGTCTCAATCAATCAATCAAAACACATAGAATCATCATACTGCTGTGATTATATGCATCAAGTGTTCATTCAAGGCTAAGACAAAATATCGAGATATATATCGTGTATCGCAATATGGCCTTAAAATATCGCAATATTAAAAAAAGGCCATATCGCCCAGCCCTAGTTCAATGATGCCATTTCTGTTTGTCATGTATAATTTTGTCTATTTTGTGTTTATCCTTGAATAAACAGGTCAGTTTCTTGTTACCAACCATTGTGTATTATTCAAACTCTCCTAATTCAGCTGGCTAGTTGTTATCAAGAGTACTAAAACCCTTTTCAACATGATTCTGACAACTAAGTAGGCTAAATAACTTTAAACTTTAATACATGCTCGGATAGGCCAGTATCGGTATCGGTCAGTATCGGTATCGGATCGGAAGTGCAAAAACCTGGATCGGGACATCCCTAGCCAGTATGCTGGTTTTTTTTTCAATAAAATACTGGAAAGGATAGAAATGTAGTTTGTCTCTTTTATCCGATTATTAATCGATTAATCGAAGTAATAATCGACAGATTGATCGGTTATCAAATTAATCATTAGTTGCAGCCCTAGTCCCATTTTTACAGTCTTTGGTATGACTCGGGGTTTGAACCGGGGTTTGAACTCACAACCTACCGTACTGTGTCAGATGTCAACTGCCTGTTTTTGCATGTTACCAAGCTTGTGGCTGACCACAAGCTCATAAATTTGTCTGATACAATTCTCCAATATCTGTACTGTAGTCTTTCCATTCATTATGTCTCATGTAAAAATTGAACACAATGGTCGTTATTCACTGATACGTTTTGTACTAAGTTCATTCAGACAGATGTTCCTAAAAAAAAAAGAAGCAGGGCCTTGGTTACGCAGATCACAACACTTTGCATGCACTGCATTTAAAAAGCGCTCTTTTCTGTAAACAAAAAATCCCAAATAGTTTCTCCATTATCTAAGTTAAAAGGCTTTGTTCTTTAGACTTTTTTAAATAATTACACCAAACAGCGAACAAAATAGTGGTGCATAACAAAAGAGTGGCTGTCTGTTCCATTAGTGTGTTTGTTTGAAGCGCCATCAAAAAACAAAAGAGCACTTTTACAGAATGTTTTTCTGTAATCGTCTAAAGGTATACTTAGTAAGGATTATTATACCACATGAAGGAACTGGTCCACCTTATTGGATGTGTGTGCAGTTCTTATTGTTATTCACAGTGGTGGTGGCATTTTGTGTCAGGTTACACACAAAGTGTAAACACACAGGCCTAACGAGTCTTGACTGTGCCTGTAGACGCTATTATTATGGTGTCATTTCCATCAGAGACAAGGATTGGAGAAGGTCTTGCTTTGCCCTATAGTACCTTTTTTTACCAGAGTACATCACTAGTCCAGTACAATTAATCCATACAGTATACGTAGGGCCTGATCCATCCATCCATCCATTTCTACCGCTTCTCCCTTTCAGGGTCATGGGGGTGCTGGAGCCTATGCCAGCTGCATAGTAAGATCCAAATACCACGCGCTAAACTGCGTGCACTGCAAAAACTGAAATCTAAGTAAGATTAAATACCTCAAATAAGGGTGATAATTGCTTATTTTCTGTCTGATAAGATCATTCTTCTCACTAAGCATATTTTAGGTTAGAGTGTTTTACTTGTTTTAAGGGTTTTGGTCCAAGATGGCGGCGCCCTGATGGCGGCGCCCTGATGGCAGCGGCTTGCAGACGCTCTTGGAAGTGTAGAGCGATTTGGCGAAAATACCCGTCAATTCTGTCTATTTCATGGCTGGCTCACAGCGTGGACACTTCGTGATCAGATATGACCGACAGACGATTCTGGATGTGGATAGATCGGGCCGTTATAGGCTGAAAGAATCGTGTACTTTCGACCTCCTCGCTAGCATGGGGATTCTTCGCTGGCTACATCCAGCGGCCTCTGAAGCAGCGGAGTTAAGTGCCAGCGGGGACCGTCAACGGAAGACACGTAAGCGGTGTGAGCGGAAGCAGAAGCGGGGATGCCGAGCGGGGCTAACAACAAAGCGAAAGGCTAATCCTCAAAGAAGCGCTAGTCCGGGTGAGAAGTTTGTTAAAATAGAACTAGCCAGCGCCAGGCTGGATAATACCTGCACACATAGCAACTATTTTAGAACAATACACAACCCAAAAAATGTTTTTTCTGTGTCAGAAGTAGACATGCACTCTACTGAGGTGGCAAGTTATGATGCGTTCGGTTTATCACAACATCAAGCAAACAATCGGAAAATTCCCGTCATATCAATTCCTAGATATGGTCGAAATTATTTAAAGTGCACTACACATAATAAACACAACATTATTAATATTGCTACTACGGATAATTTCAACAAAAACTCCTCAAAACAGCCCACTACCTATAATATGGGCTTCTTAAACATAAGATCATTATCTTCCAAAACGTTATTAGTTAATGAGGTCATTAGAGACAATAATCTTGACGTCATTGGTCTCGCCGAGACCTGGCTCAAACCAGACGATTTCTTTGCGCTGGGTGAGGCGTCTCCTCCTGGCTATGCGGGAGCGCATATTGCCCGTCCCATTAAAAGGGGTGGGGGAGTCGCACTCATACACAATAAAAACTTTAATCTTCGCCAGCACCCCATCCGGGGGCCATGGATGGGGTGCTGGCTGTCCGGGGTCGGGACCCGGGGTGGACCGCTCGCCTGTATATCGGTTGGGAACATCTCTGCGCTGCTGACCCGTCTCCGCTCGGGATGGTTTCCTGCTGACCCCACTGTGGACTGGACTCTTACTGTTATGCTGGATCCACTATGGACTGTACTCTCACAATATTATGTTAGACCCACTCGACATCCATTGCATTCGGTCTCCCCAGAGGGGGGGGGGGGTTACCCACATATGCGGTCCTCTCCAAGGTTTCTCATAGTCATTCACATCGACGTCCCACTGGGGTGAGTTTTTCCTTGCCCTTATGTGGGCTCTGTACCGAGGATGTCGTTGTGGCTTGTGCAGCCCTTTGAGACACTTGTGATTTAGGGCTATATAAATAAACATTGATTAAATGATTGATAAATGATCTCAGTAAGATATTACAGCTCGTAGCTAAAATTTTATGACCTATATTGAGTAAAACATGCTTGAAACTACAAACCCCGTTTCCATATGAGTTGGGAAATTGTGTTAGATGTAAATATAAACGGAATACAATGATTTGCAAATCCTTTTCAACCCATATTCAGTTGAATATGCTACAAAGACAAGATATTTGATGTTCAAACTCATAAACTTTTTTTTTTTTGTTGCAAATAATAATTAACTTAGAATTTCATGGCTGCAACATGTGCCAAAGTAGTTGGGAAAGGGCATGTTCACCATTGTGTTACATAGCCTTTCCTTTTAACAACACTCAGTAAACGTTTGGGAACTGAGGAGACACATTTTTTAAGCTTCTCAGGTGGAATTCTTTCCCATTCTTGCTTGATGTACAGCTTAAGTTGTTCAACAGTCCGGGGGTCTCCGTTGTGGTATTTTAGGCTTCATAATGCGCCACACATTTTCAATGGGAGACAGGCAGGCCAGTATAGTACCTGCACTCTTTTACTATGAAGCCACGTTGATGTAACACGTGGCTTGGCATTGTCTTGCTGAAATAAGCAGGGGCGTCCATGGTAACGTTGCTTGGATGGCAACATATGTTGCTCCAAAACCTGTATGTACCTTTCAGCATTAATGGCGCCCTCACAGATGTGTAAGTTACCCATGTCTTGGGCACTAATACACCCCCATACCATCACACATGCTGCCTTTTACACTTTGCGCCTATAACAATCCGGATGGTTCTTTTCCTCTTTGGTCCAGAGGACACGACGTCCACAGTTTCCAAAAACAATTTGAAATGTGGACTCGTCAGAACACAGAACACTTTTCCACTTTGTATCAGTCCATCTTAGATGAGCTCAGGCCCAGCGAAGCCGACGGCGTTTCTGGGTGTTGTTGATAAACGGTTTTCGCCTTGCATAGGTGAGTTTTAACTTGCACTTACAGATGTAGCCACCAACTGTAGTTACTGACAGTGGGTTTCTGAAGTGTTCCTGAGCCCATGTGGTGATATCCTTTACACACTGATGTCGCTTGTTGATGCAGTACAGCCTGAGAGATCGAAGGTCACGGGCTTAGCTGCTTACGTGCAGTGATTTCTCCAGATTCTCTGAACCCTTTGATGATATTACGGACCGTAGATGGTGAAATCCCTAAATTCCTTGCAATAGCTGGTTGAGAAAGGTTTTTCTTAAACTGTTCAACAATTTGCTCACGCATTTGTTGACAAAGTGGTGACCCTCGCCCCATCCTTGTTTGTGAATGACTGAGCATTTCATGGAATCTACTTTTATACCCAATCATGGCACCCACCTGTTCCCAATTTGCCTGTTCACCTGTGGGATGTTCCAAATAAGTGTTTGATGTGCAATCCTCAACTTTATCAGTATTTATTGCCACCTTTCCCAACTTCTTTGTCACGTGTTACTGGCATCAAATTCTAAAGTTAATGATTATTTGCAAAAAAAAAAAAAGTTTATCAGTTTGAACATCAAATATGTTGTCTTTGTAGCATATTCAACTGAATATGTGTTGAAAATGATTTGCAAATCATTGTGAGTGTGAATGTTGTCTGTCTATCTGTGTTGGCCCTGGGATGAGGTGGCGACTTGTCCAGGGTGTACCCTGCCTTCCGCCCGATTGTAGCTGAGATAGGCTCCAGCGCCCCCCGCGACCCCAAAGGGAATAAGCGGTAGAAAATGGATGGATGGATGGATGGATGTATTCCGTTTATATTTACATCTAACACAATTTCCCAACTCATATGGAAACGGGGTTTGTAGAATATCAACTGTTGCAAAGCTGTGTCATCAACACTCACAAGTATAAAACTAATTTTTTAAAGTAATAATTTCTTATTTCAAGCATGAAAAAAAAATCATGACTTTGACACAATTGTGTCTCATAATTAAAACAGATGACAGCCAAATGGACTTTTGCTGTTTTATTTTCAATGAAACAATAGAAAACACGTACTCATATAGTAGTACAGTCGGCACAGTACAGTAAACTAACAGTTAATATTTACACATTTACAGAAATAGTTCATGCACATTCAGATGAATTCTTCAAAATTACAATTTTGGCCGGGGGCCTGGCTGTATTTATGCGCACTAATTGACTGAAAGAGCACGCACTTGGCGCGATGATGTCATGTTATTGATGGAAAAATGCATTTTTAGACAATATGATTTGCCTGAGCGGCTAGTAGACCCCGAGAGTAACAAGCGGTTGCCTTGTTGCCTTTCCATTAAGAAAAATAAATTAGTTTTTAATATAAGTTTGCTGGTTTAAAAAAAATGTAATGGCGAGCGCATATCATTATGTCAAGATAATGGCACTAGCATTTACTTCATTTAAGAATATTTATTGAGCAAAAAAGGTCTCATATTTTTTTTTCTACCAACAAAAGTGCACTTGTTATTAGTGAGAATAAACTTATTTTAAGGTATTTTGGGGTTCATTGAAGTTAGCTAATTTTACTTGTTTTGGAAAGTCTTGACAAGCCGAATTTTCTTGTTTTATTGGCAGATAAGTTTGCTTAGTTCAAATAAAATACCCCTCATTTTTGTTTGTTTTTTTCTTGTTTTTGAACACTGACTTTTTGCAATGTGTGCAAAAGATAAAATTGTGTGTAATGTTAGTGGGAATGTTGCATGTGACCTACAAAGATTGCATGTACAAATAACTGGTGCCTTAATTAAATGAGGTTTTTGCATGTACTTAGCGGCTTTCACCATGGAGACACTCATTCACTGCACTGCAAAAAGTCAGTGTTCAACAACAAGAAACAAAAATACAAAAATGAGGGGTATTTTATTTGAACTAAGCAAAATTATCTGCCAATAGAACAAGAAAATTCGGCTTGTCAAGACTTTCCAAAACAAGTAAAATTAGCTAACCTCAATGAACCCAAAAATACCTTAAAATAAGAATATTCTCACTCATAACAAGTGCACTTTTCTTGGTAGAAAAAAAAGAGACCTTTTTGAATGTTGAAAAATATTCTTAAATGAAGTAAATGCTAGTGCCATTATCTTGACAAAATTATATTATATATGCATGTGGCATCATGATTTTTTATTTCATGCTTGAAATAAGAAATTATTACTTTAAAAAAGTAGTTTTATACTTGTGAGTGTCGATGACACAGCTTTGCAACAGTTGATATTCTAGTTTCAAGCACTCAATATAGGTCATAAAATCTCAGCAACAAGCTGTAATATCTTCCTGAAATAATGTCGGACCAAAACCCTTAAAACAAGTAAAACACTCTAACATAAAATCTGCTTAGTGAGAAGAATTATCTTATCAGACAGAAAATAAGCAAATATCACCCTTATTTGATATATTTCATCTTACTTAGATTTCAGTTTTTGCAGTGCTGGTACTATACTAATACCGGTATACCGTACAACCCTACTACACACATAAATGCACAGATAAAACCCACATTAGTTGAGAAAAATGAGTAAATTACATTAATAACATCCTGTAATTTGATTATGATATTGTTATCCATTTAATCTTCTTACCAACAATGGGAACATTTTGCATTTCTGCTAGACTCAATTCCACCTATTTGACTGATGAACATTATCACATAGTGTATTCAAAAAGTATAAATAATGACAAATAACGACAGAATGCTATCATGTAAGTGTAAAAAAACAAAAACACATTGATATCTTTCCATCAATTGATTAACGTGGACCCCGACTTAAACAAGTTGAAAAACTTATTGGGGTGTTACCATTTAGTGGTCAATTGTACGGAATATGTACTGTACTGTGCAATCTACTAATAAAAGTCTCAATCAATCTACATTTTCAGAATGGGCCTGTGCTATTTTTTTCCGAACAATAAAACAATCTGAAGTAGGGATGTCCGATAATGGCTTTTTGCCGATATCCGATATTCCGATATTGTCCAACTCTTTAATTACCGATACCGATACCAATATCAACAGATATATGCAGTCGTGGAATTAACACATTATGATGCCTAATTTGGACAACCAGGCATGGTGAAGATAAGGTACTTTTTTTTTTTAATTAATAAAATAAGATAAATAAATTAAAAACATTTTCTTGAATAAAAAAAGAAAGTAAAACAATATAAAAACAGTTATATAGAAACTAGTAATGAATGAAAATGAGTAAAATTAACTGTTAAATGTTAGTACTATTAGTGGACCAGCAGCACGTACAATCATGTGTGCTTACGGACTGTATCCCTTGCAGACTGTATTGATATATATTGATATATAATGTAGGAACCAGAATATTAATAACAGAAAGAAACAACCCTTTTGTGTGAATGAGTGTAAATGGGGGAGGGAGGTTTTTTGGGTTGGTGCACTAATTGTAAGTGTATCTTGTGTTTTTTATGTTGACTTAATTAAAAAAAACAAAAAAAAAACAAAACAAAAAACTAAACGATACCGATAATTTCCGATATTACATTTTAACGCATTTATCGGCTGATAATATTATCGGACATCCCTAATCTGAAGTTGTCTTTATTTTTAGGTTATCATGCCATGATTTTACCAGTCCGGCCCACTTGGGGACAGATTTTCCACGTGGCCCCTGACCTGAAATGAGTTTGACACCCGTGATATACACTCTCTGTGACAATATTTGTCGGAACATTTACAGAATCCAGCTGAGGGTATGGATCAATAACCGCACCAGCGGTAACACTATTGGAGGCAATACCACAGATGTGTGTCCAAATTAAAGTAGGCAAAGGAAATATCAAAGCTTTCTGTACACACACACACACATGCACAGTGCATCATCTGTTATAATACTTTCCAAATCACTATTCATCTTCATGGAGATCGGTGCCCAGGTTATGCCGCACGTAATTGACTTAGCCAGGTTTAGCAAATTGTTTGTATTATCAGATAACTAAGACTGATATTGCCACTGCGATGAAAACCTGCGTGATTTATAGAATGCCATAAAACCTCTCCTCAGTGCAGAATGAGTGGAATAATAAGAGCGACAAAGCTGACACTGGTTGGAATTGATTGATGACTATATCGTTGAGAGACTGTTATCACCAAAGGAAATCCTATTGCAGGAACAATAGTGGAATTAGTTCTGTGTATGCAGTACAGTATGTTCTTGCACCACGGTCCCCTGGGAAACAAGACACCGTATGGAACATGTTTCCTTACGTCCTTGAGTAGGACGTTTTTGCTCAATTTCATTTCAACGGAGCCTTTGCTGAAAAATCTTTATGTGAGTGCATGTATATTCCGAGTCTTCAGCAAAGCGGTAAAGAATCTGATACATCGGTGACATGAAAGGATGTGAGAGACTGAAGTCGACACACATGGTTTCAATTATCCTGAGAACGCATCAGTGGTGAATGCGTCGCATTCTTCCGCATCCAGGAACAGCCACCCACAGGCATCTATTATATTTTACAGCTATAGGCACCACATAAGAGAATAACAACAGCACCGCAGTCACGTCTGTAGTACGCTGATCAGAAATAGAAACTGAAGCTATCTTTGTTTTGGTAATCAGTGCTGATGTCTTTGTCTTCATCTTTTTACGCCTGAATGCTCCACATCTAAATCAGATGCTACATGTCCCTCGATCACTCATCAATGCTACAGTGATGCCATATGAGCTTCTGTCGTTCATCCATGCAACAGGGCCCTCTTTACCCTGCCGAGAGAGACAAAGCTTCGGGCTTACCCTCAGGTCAGAGCCACCCCCTAGACCCCGTCCGAGGCCTTTTGGGAACTGAACACAAAACACATCTTCACTGCTACTATTTCTCTGTCCTCACATTGCATATGTCGGAAAAAAAAAATATCTATCACATCTGGGAACATGTCTCTTACCCCACAATAACATTGTATAAATTGTTCGCCCTAAGCGTGGGAAGTGTTTTATTTATGAGACTTGAGCCATAGCCCAAGAATCGTCATTTGGATCAGAACTATCAGCTCCTGCATAAGCTCTCTACGTAATTAAATGAAGTAAAAATGTTAAACATATCTGGGGTATATCAAAAGTGCCAATAAGTGGGAGATTATGTAATTTCACCTCCATCCATCCATCCATCTTCTTCCGCTTATCCGAGGTCGGGTCGCGAGGGCAGCAGCCTAAGCAGGGAAGCCCAGACTTCCCTCTCCCCAGCCACTTCGTCCAGCTCCTCCCGGGGCATCCCGAGGCGTTCCCAGGCCAGCCGGGAGACATAGTCTTCCCAACGTGTCCTGGGTCTTCCCCGTGGCCTCCTACCGGTCGGACGTGCCCGAAACACCTCCCGAGGGAGGCGTTCGGGTGGCATCCTGACCAGATGCCCGAACCACCTCATCTGGCTCCTCTCGATGTGGAGGAGCAGCGGCTTTACTTTGAGCTCCCCCCAGATGACAGAGCTCCTCACCCTATCTCTAAGGGAGAGCCCCGCCACCCGGCGGAGGAAACTCATTTCGGCCGCTTGTACCCGTGATCTTGTCCTTTCGGTCATGACCCAAAGCTCATGACCATAGGTGAGGATGGGAACGCAGATCGACCAGTAAATCGAGAGCTTTGCCTTCTGGCTCAGCTCCTTCTTCACCACAACGGATCGATACAGCGTCAGCATTACTGAAGACGCAGCACCTATCCACCTGTCGATCTCACGATCCACTCTTCCCTCACTCGTGAACAAGACTCCGAGGTACTTGAACTCCTCCACTTGGGGCAAGATCTCCTCCCCAACCCGGAGATGGCACTCCACCCTTTTCCGGGCGAGAACCATGGACTCGGATTTGGAGGTGCTGATTCCCATCCCAGTCGCTTCACACTCGGCTGCGAACCGATCCAGTGAGAGCTGAAGATCTTGGCCAAATTTCACCTATTTTGGTTAAATATGCAAACCAGTATTTATAATCTGCAAATAAAGTGTCGTTGAGTGTCTGTGCTGTCTTGAGCTTGGCAGAGTAACCGTGTAATACTCTTCCATATCAGTAGGTGGCAGCAGGTAGCTAATTGCTTTGTAAACTCTCGTAGCTAATGCTTAAACCAAAAGTAAACAAACAGCGAGTGCCCCTAAACAAGGCATTGAAGCTTAGTGATGGCTATGGAAATTGAAACTAAAACTGAACTGGCTACAAAGTAAACAAAAACAGAATGCTGGACAACAGCAAAGACTGGCAGCGTGTGGAGCAGACAGCGTCCACAAAGTACATCCGTACATAGGATAGGATAGGACTTTATTGTCATTGCACAAGTACAACGAAACTATGTTTTCAACCCAAACCCGTTCAAGATTAGACAAACAGTGTACAGGGTTACAGAACAGGAACGCTGATGGGTCGCCAAAGGCAAAAGATAAGAAAAAGATAAAATGCTGGGGAAGAAGATGAGTAAAAAAATACAATCTAGACTGGGCTCCTAAGGGGGCCTAGTCTGGAGTGGGAAAAAACCTCCATGCAATGCACACATAAACACGTTACATTTAATCACGACGACTCGCAACAGCGGGGCGGGGAGTTGGGGCCCTGGAGGTCGACTGCTGCTATGAAGCGCTGCCAGCCGACCATCACCCCGAGGGGAAACAAGCGGTGGTGAAGGCGTTGGGTGGGGGAGGGGGTGTGTATGTGCCCATTGTCTTGGGTGTGATGATGTAATGTTCATAGGCTACATAACATGGCTATTAACAATTTCCACACAAAGAAGGATAGCGTCCGCACGACTGAAATAGTCTTGATTGCTAACACAAAGCAGGTGCGGGGAATAGCGCTCAAAGGACATACTTGCCAACCCTCCCGGATTTTCCGGGAGACTCCCGAAATTCAGCACCTCTCCCGAAAACCTCCCGGAAGAAATTTTCTCCCGAAAATCTCCCGGAATTCAGCCGGAGCTGGAGGCCACGCCCCCTCCAGCTCCATGCGGACCTGAGTCCAGTGTGCGCACACGAGACGAAGCAGAAGAACGAGACCATAGTCTAAGAGCGCAGGGGAGACACTTCTCCAGGGCCGATGTATGCTCGGGGCAACACCCTTCACCTTACCCGGCAGTGGGTCTCCAGAGCGGATGACTTTAGGGTGAATGATGAGTCCAGCGATTAGTTGCAAATCTTGCTTTATTGATTGCTTGCACACAGCCAATCCAACACAAAACCAACTAGTCCCTCCCCGCACTCACGCTACGCTCCCTCTCTTCTCTCGCCCACACACTCACTGACGTCACTCACCTCACATGCTGTCACCTATTAAAGGGCCACACACACACATACTCTACTCTCATAACACACAGTACAGTTAGTAGAACAACCGTGTTTTCATTACTTTGTATTTGATAGGTGCCATTGCCCAGGAATAGTATTGCATTGTATTTTCAAGTACAACAATGAGTAGATGAGTGTTATGTGTGTGTATATGTGTAATTAAATGAACACTGAAATTCAAGTATTTCTTTTATTTATATATATAATAAAATACTCCAGTTGGTGAATTCTAGCTGTAAATATACTCCTCCCCTCTTAACCACGCCCCCAAGCACGCCCCCGCCCCACCCCCGACCACGCACCCCATCCCCCACCTCCCGAAATCGGAGGTCTCAAGTTTGGCAAGTATGTCAAAGGAAGACATGAAACTGCTGCAGGAAAATACCAACAAAACATGAAAAGCCACCAAAATAACAGCGCAAGACAGGAACTAAAACACTACACACTGGAAAACAACAACAAACTCCAAATAAGGCACGACAACCTGGTGGAGTTTCATTTTTTAACCTTGTCTGCTGGTGGTGTGCCTCCGTATTTATTTTTATTTTAAAAATGTGCCTTGGTTGAAAAAAGGTTGAAAAACACTGTACTAAGCAAACAATCAAGGGGAATATGGTCCTCCTTAGAGTTTTGGAGAGCGCGTTGTCGTGCACTGTCACCTTAATGGCAGAGATGCAATTGACTGGCGCTAAAAGTGCTACAAGCGCTGCTTGCGGTCCACCAGTTTAAATATACCCGATAACACCAAGATTGCCTCGAATATTAGTTCCACATTGTATTGCCATCGGATGTAAAGGGGAAAAGAAGGGGTTGGGTTATAGGGTTAAAGGTGTCATATTATGATTTTTTTCTACATTTAAAACACTTCCTTGTGGTCTACATAACATGTAATGGTGGTTCTTGGTCAAAATGTTGCATAGATTATGTTTTACAGACCATCTTCAAGTCGCTTTCTGACCGTCTTATTTACGTGGCTCCACTTCGACAGCGTTTTCTCCCTGTCATCTTTGTTGTCGAAGAAGTGCCAAGAGATGGAGCTAACTGTTTTAATGACATTCAGACTTCACTTAAATCAATAACGGAGCAACATCTTCTGATCCGTGGCTCACTAGTGC
The DNA here is from genome assembly GCF_033978685.3 of Nerophis lumbriciformis. Lineage (NCBI taxonomy): Eukaryota > Metazoa > Chordata > Actinopteri > Syngnathiformes > Syngnathidae > Nerophis > Nerophis lumbriciformis. The sequence goes on from NC_084559.2 coordinate 21,655,759, forward strand.
AACAACAACACCCGGAAATGTGTCTTGTGAAAAACCGGCACTCTCTCATAACTAAAGTTCCGTGGGTGAATAATGTAAACGCACTACACCGGTAGTTTTTAGCGCTTCTATAGCGAGTTCTACTGACAGATATAAGTTAGAACTTTTCACTACTATATATTAGAAATGACAACAGCGGAGGATGCATGCCAATCAGAGAAAAAGAAGAAGCTTATCGACTACGGTGTCCCCACGGACTACAATGGCGGACGCGCGCACATTTTCAGGACTTATGCAGATCCCAAATACACAGCAGCAGGTTGGTTGGTTTTGCATAATATTGTGAAACAAAATGGCAGATAATGTGTCTGCTAATTAGAGATGTTCGATAATGGCTTTTTTGCCTAATTACTGATTCCGATATCAACCGATACCGATATATACAGTCGTGGAATTAACACATTATTATGCCTAATTTTGTTGTGATGCCCCCCTGGATGCATTAAACAATGTAACTTTACCATTAATTGATTAAAGTGGACCCCGACTTAAACAAGTTGAAAAACGTATTCGGGTGTTACCATTTAGTGGTCAATTGTACGGAATATGTACTGTACTGTGCAATCTACTAATACAAGTTTCAATCAATCAATCTAAAACAAGGTTTTCATCTCCAGTTATGGAAAAAAATGCCAACATGGCACTGCCATATTTATTATTGAAGTCACAAAGCGCATTATTTTTTTTTAACATGCCTCAAAACAGCAGGTTGGAATTTGGGACATGCTCTCTCTGAGATAATCCTGATACCCACTACAACTATGGGAAATACTATACTTTGACTTTCACAAAGCACATTATTTTTTTTTTTTCTTAAACATGCCTCAAAACAACAGATACAAAAACAATTAAGGCACACAGCTTCAGTCCAGAGTATACTAAAGTATTTTTGCCAATCTCGAGACCTCAGAATTCGGGAGATGGGGGGGAGTTAATGCTGCAAGGGGTTCTGGGTATTTGTTCTGTTGTGTTTATGTTGTGTTACGGTGTAGATGTGTTTGTCATTCCTGTTTGGTGTGAGTTCACAGTGTGGCGCATATTTGTAACAGTGTTAAAGTTGTTTATACGGCCACCCTTAGTGTGTTGATCAAGTATGCATGGCATTCACTTATGTGTGTGTAAAAACTGCATATATTATGTGGCTTGGCCGGCACGCTTTGTATGGAGGAAAAGCGGACGTGACGACAGGTTGTAGAGGACGCTGAAGGCAGTGCCTTTAAGGCACGCTCCCAATAATGTTGTCCGGGCGGAAATCGGGAGAATGGTTGACCCGGAGATTTTCGGGAGGGGCACTGAAATTCGGGAGTCTCCCGGGAAAATCGGGAGGTTGAAACCGATACGGATAATTTCCGATATTACATTTTAAAGCATTTATCGGCCGATAATATCGGCCTGCCGATCTCTACATCTCTACTGCTAATAGGTGCCATTTTGCGGCCCTTATACACACACCATAGTAAGACCCGCATGTTGAGTACTTCTGACTACGGTAGCTGTAATGTTACGACAATCCATCAAGCGTTGCGGCTTCGTAGCTTACCGAAGTCGTACTAAAAACATTTTGACAGATTTTTGAACGCTGTGTGTAAGGTTCTATATTCTCAATGGAACATGTCAAGTTTTGGTGTTGTTTACTGGCGTCATCTTGTAGTCTACAGGTATCTTTTATGTGTGATTGCCATCTACTGGTCACACTCATCATTACACCGTGTACCAAATATAATAGCTTCGAGGCCGGTAAGCACAACCAGAATTATTCCGTACATGGTTATAAGGCGCACTGTCGATTTTTGAGAAAAATACGGCAACATTTTAGTATTTTTCCTAAAAAAAAAAGTATTGAATCATTCAATTTAAGAGGTTCGACTGAATGTGTGTGTAGCTCTGTAGTATCCCCGCATGGTCACCTACCATAGCCAATGGTACGATGCCCGCCACATCCTCTTGTGCCAATGTGATCTCGGTGTCAGCCTCCTGTGTTGCAGAGCTGGCCGGGTACTCCACCTGCCACGCCATCCAGCGGCTGCCCGGCAGCTCAGGGAAACTCTCCATTTTTAGATCCACCTGCAGCACCCTCTGAACTCCCATGTCATCCCTAGAAAAGATTGCACCAGTTAATGATGAAGCGGATTGCTTTGATACAAATGATGAGCTTAGAGTGTGCACTAACTGATGGCAAACAGAATCAGTATCAGAAGAATCAGAATCAGAAGAGTTTTTATTGCCATTGTTTGAGAACGGGTTCACAAACTAGGAATTTTACTTGGCGCAATCGTGCAACATAGAAGAGGCTGATAGAGGTTTCTTTGGCTTTCTTTTATTAAGAAGGATTCTTCAAAATGTAAAGTCATTTTGTGTTTACTTCTCTGGACATTGTACTGCATTGTGGAATTATTTCATATCTATATTATGTTTCTCCATCCATCCATTTTCTACCGCTTGTCCCATTCGGGGTTGCAGGGGGTGCTGGAGCCTATCTCGGCTGCATTCGGGCGGAAGGCGGGGTACACCTTGGACCATACTTGCCAACCTTGAGACCTCCGAATTCGGGAGATGTGGGTCAGGGTTGAGGTTGGGGGGAGGTTGTAGCGGGGCGTGTATATATTTTCAAGTATTTCTTTTATATATATATATAAATAATCCGTTCATGAATGAGTATATCCGTTCAGCCACCGTGTTCAATGGAAAAGTCTGATCTACAAAATGTGCAGGCAGCATACCCCTTCCCCTTCGAGCTGTCCTGGATGAACTGAAATTATTTTTTCCAATCATTTTGGAACTTGCAAGCGCACTTCTTCTTCTTACTCGTCGTCGCCATGTCTCTTCTTCGTTCTTCTGCTTCGTCTCTGTTATTTTTTTTGGACATTACTACTTGCTGTAGTTTTGAAGCAATGCATGATGGGAATCCGGATGCTGTGTGTCAGTGTATTAACGTGCCGGCTGGAATAAACACACGCTGAGAAATAGCTCCGTGCCTGCCTACTTTGTGGGTTATAGATAAACCTATGGATAACGGAGACATATATAATAGTCTCCTTTTTAGGTGAGAGAGGACGCTAAAGGCAGTGCCTTTAAGGCACGCCCCCAATATTGTTGTCCGGGTGGAAATCGGGAGAAATTCGGGAGAATGGTTGCCCCGGGAGATTTTCGGGACGGGCACTGAAATTCGGGAGTCTCCCGGGAAAATCGGGAGGGTTGGCAAGTATGCCTTGGACAAGTCGCCACCTCATCACAGGGCCAACACAGATAGACAGACAACATTCACACTCGCATTCACACACTAGGGCCAATTTTATATTTCTCCCACACTATAATTTGACCGATTATTGAAAAATCTCAGTGATTTTCACCTGACGTCGTCTTGGCTGACTCTTGTCGGTAGTGCCTTTGTTTGCCATAACTGACAGCGTGCTTCGGTACGATCAACAACCACCTCGAATTAAGCCAGAGTCTGATAGTAAAACTCCCCACAGTGATATAAATCCTTGTTGTTCAATGCGTTTAAATATAGCCCGGGGACCGAAAAGATGAGCCGTAAACAGGAGGGGATTGGAAAATATATTTTAGCAATGCATGTGAGAATGGGCCATATTTGCCAACCCTCCCGATTTTCCCGGGAGACTCCCGAATTTCAGTGCCCCTCCCAAAATCTCCCGGGGCAACCATTCTCTTGAATTTCTCCCGATTTCCACACGGACAACAATATTGGGGGCGTGCCTTAAAGGCACTGCCTTTAGCGTCCTCTCTCACCTGAAACCTTCACCCCTTAACAGCCGCATGCTGTCCAGGCGTCCACTTTTCCTCCATATAAACAGCGTGCCGGCCCAGTCACATAATGTAGCGTTGGACGGTTTTAACAATGGTCTTTACTCGAAGATGTCAAGAAATGCTGACACGTTGTATGATCTTTTAAATGGTTTAATGATAGCGTTAATTTCAAGCACTCGCACACACACACAAGTGAATGCAAAGCATACTTGGTCAACAGCCATACATGTCACACTGACGGTGGCCGTATAAACAACTTTAACATTGTTACTAATATGCGCCACACTGTCAACCCACACCAAACAAGAATGAGAAACACATTTCAGGAGAACATCCGCACCGTAACACAACATAAACACAACAGAACAAATACCCAGAACCCCTTGCAGCACTAACTCTTCCATGACGCTACAATAACATCTACGGCTTTTGGAGCTCGGTGCACAACTGCATACACAACAAGAAGGAGACGAAGCAGAAGAACTAAGAAGAGACATGGCGACGACGAGTAAGAAGAAGAAATACGCTTGCAAGTTCCAAAATGATTGGAAAAAAGAATTTAATTTCATCCAGGACAGCTCGAAGGGGAAGGGGTATGCTGCCTGCACCTCAAATTGCCGGTGGTACCGACGGAATTTGGTGGGTGCCGATTATTGTACTGAATTCGGTCCCCATCGCTACATGCGTGTCAAATGGCTGATACTGTCATGATCCGTGGTCCGGATCATGTTTTGTTATGTTCTGTTAGTTTTGGACTCCATTGTTCCTGTTTTTGTACACCCTTGTTTGTTTTAGTTATCACGGTTACTTATCATTTCCACCTGTCTCTGATTAGTTTTCGCCCGCTCACCTGCTTCCAGAGCACTAATCAGAGGCATTATTTAAGCCTGCCTTTGCCGGTCAGTCGGCCTGGCGTCATTGATTGCTCCATGCAACCTGCTACGTAAGTTATTTGTTTCATGCCAAAGTTACGTGATTATTTCTTGTCCATAGTCCATGCTAAATAGTAGCATTAGCTTCGAGTACTTGTTTTCCGTTTTTTTGTATTACTTTGATATTTTGAGGAATAAATCATGTTCCAACCTGCACGCCATGTCCGGAGTGGCCCGTCTGCATTTCGGGAGAACGAACCCCGCAGTAAGCTGTGAACACTCCGTCGTGACAGGTGCATTTCATACATAAATACATAACATCATTCAGGGCATTACAGGACTAAATCACATCTTGTTACAAGAAGCAGAATGAAAACAAAAATAATTTAAAAAAAAAAACTATAATTAAGAACTTTTAATCTGTTTCAATATAAATTAGCATATTACAGCAATCCCAGTAGTTTTGTGAAAAGTTGTCTCTGTTTGAATCTCCCCTGGTAAAAGGCTAAAATCCTACCCGGTTATTTTGTTCTAAAGGCTTGTCTGAAGACTACAATTGAAGATTAATAATTTATTCTATAAATGGAGTAAATACTAACAGTCGCAATACCAGGTCTTGAGAGAAGACCAAGCCCTACAAAGTCTGATGCATTCTCTCTCAATTGTCCCTCTGTTCACATGCTTTTTCCCTCATTGCTGGTCCTTCCTGGCACCTATTCTCACCATCGAAACCAAATACACATACTGTGTATAAGTATTTGGAAGAATACAACCACGGTGAGTATTCATTGTGTTTTGTCCTTGAACAGAACGTAGTGAATAGAGAGTTTAGACTCCCTATGAATTCCACTTTGCTTTAAGGTGGAAAATATTATCCTATCAGCTCCTCGAAAAACTTGGGAATACAAATAAATAAACTACATCAAACTTTCTTTTCTCCTCCGACTCAGAATGTTTGACATGAGTCCTAAAATGATGATGACATCTGCTGTAGAATAAAAGACATGGTCCACATCCTGGTTTGGAGCCCTCGTTATCCAAAACAAATTGGTCGTTATGGTAAATAAAAAATCCTTTCCTTCAAACTGTCTTTCAAGATATTGCGAATCCGACAATAAATAACATTAAAATAAGAATTGTTTGTGAAAATAATACTTCAATACAGTTATGCTTGTAATGATACATATGTATTCTCTATTTTCCTTATAATATTCCAACTTTATTCCTGCGATATTATTGTAGTTGTTTTTGTTTTTATTTTCAGTGACCCTAATACAAGCATGTTAGGAGAGAAAATGAATACTTTGCATAATTATATGCGACGCATTGGTGTGAAAATAAACATGTGACAAATTGAGAAGTAAAAACAAGACACAAAAAAAGTACTTTGGGGTGTACTTTTGTGTCAGGCAAACAAAATGTCAATGTCTTGAAGAGAGGAAATGCATATTTGGAACGTCTTGGGAAGACAAGTGTGCAAATGTACTTTGTAACGATGTAAATTATAAATAGAGACTTAGGACAGGGAAATGATGAATAAAATACACTGTTTTGCTCTTTTATATTCACATAAATCTAACACTAATTTCACATGATTCTCCTACTGTTCAGGCCTATTTTAAGATAGTGAAAGCTCTCTTATGCAGCGGAACATGGAAAACAGTGTTTCGCCTCCAACAGGAAGTGTATGAATAATAAAAATCACATGCAAAGAAGTTGTGTCACATTTCATAACAGCGTAGCGATTAGAGAAGAGCAAGCGCTTGTGCGACATCCACGTCTTATATAAGTGCTCCACGGCGCTGCAAACGTGACAGATGATGATCTCTGCTCGCAGACCAGCGAAAGCCAGGAGGTTTGTCAAAAAAATGTCATGTCAGGAAATAAACCTGTAAGCACTCCACAGTCACTATAAACCTATGTCAGGCCCGGATGGCCTACTTTCTCCAAGACATGCATTCTCTTTGCTCTGCTCAATATAACACAAACGGAAAAGCGTATTTTAAACTGTGCAATGTAAAATTATTGTGCCATACTTGCTCATTTTAAAGTCGGAATTCATAGTCATATTCCCGCATGAAAGTTTGGGTATTGTCTCCTGTAGTTTAGTTATTCTTCCTGTCCTGCGTTCTTATTTTCATTCTCCACTTCTTGTTTTGACATGTCAGGCTGTTCTGAAAAGTCCCCTCTAACTTATTTGACATTGGCACTTATTTGACATTGGCTGTCTTGGTTGACGAGACTCTGCAGCATTCCGTGGACATCGGGGACGTTGCCTCTGAATTGGCAGACCGGGGTGATGGTTCCTCTCTTTAAGAAGGGGAACCGGAGGGTGTGCTCCAATTATCGTGGGGTTACAGTCCTCAGCCGTCCCGGAAAGGTCTATTCAAGGATACTGGAGAAGAGGCTATGCCGGACAATCGAACCTCGGACTTCGTCCTGATCGTGCAACTGTGGACCAGCGAAACAATCTCAGCAGAATCCTTGAGGATACATGTGAGTTTGCCCAACCAGTCTACATGTGCTCTATGGACTTGGAGAAGGCTTTCGACCATGCCCCTCAGGAAGTCCTGTGAGGAGTGCTCAGAGACTGATTGTGGTGGTCCACTCCCTGTATGATCAGTGTCAGAGCTTGGTCCGCATTGCTGGCAGTAAGTCGGACTCCTTTCTAGTAAGGGTTGGACTCCACCAGGGTTGCCCTTTGTCACCGATTCCATTTACAACTTTTATTGACAGAATCTCTCCGCACAGTCAGAGCATTGAAGGGGACCGATTTGGTGGCTGCAGGATTAGGTCTCTGCTTTTTGTAGATGTGGTCCTGCTGACTTCATCTGGCCAGGATCTACAACTCTCACTGGATCGAGTGTGAAGCGACTGGGATGAGAATCAACACCTCCAAGTCCGAGTCCATGGTTCTCGCCCGGAAAAGGGTGGTGTGCCATCTACGGGTTGGGGAAGAGATCTTGGCCCAACCCTCGGAGTCTTGTTCAGGAGTGAGGGAAGACTGGATCGTGAGATAGACAGGCAGATCGGTGCGGCATCTGCAGTGATCCGTAGTGGTGAAGAAAGAGCTGAGCTGAAAGGCAACGCTCTCAATTTGCCGGTCGATCTACATTCCCGTCCTCACCTATGGTCATGAGCTTGGGTAATAACCGTAAGGACAAGATTACGGGTACAGGCGGCTGAAATTAGTTTCCTTCGTTGGGTGGCGGGGCTCTCTCGTAGAAATAGGGTGAGAAGCTATGTCATTCAGGGGGAGCTTAAAATAAAAATAATAAAAAGAGGGGATGGTTGTGACGCCTAAGAACAAATCAGTACACTCACGGTAGCCAAACGTACCAGACTTTAGACTTCCGGGCTCGAGCATGCTACAATTGGCCTAGCATGTGGACGCCCTGGATGTCAAGATACGTATCGAAAAAAATGTCAACAATAATTAGTTTAAATTCACTATATCAGAGCAGTTTTTATTTAAACATATGTATATAATTTACTGATATATTCCAAGTATGTAGTGCAATGTGTTGTAGTGAACAGTAAATGATCAGTTTTGGCCTTTAAAAGATTTGCATTAGTAAAGGTCCATCACTTCATAGCTCGTGTGAGAGAGTTCTCGACAGTGACATGGAATGTGCACCCAAAAATAGATGCAATGAAAATGCAGATATGAGTTCTCGCAAGCACATTTCTGATTTCGACCTGGTCACACTTTCTTTAAACAAGTGTTTTGTTTTTTTTGCATTAATGTTGACAGATAAATATCTTAACATGTACACTAACTGACGTGAATAACAGTGAGGTTAACAACATCATTAAAACTAGGGATGCAACGATGCTGACAAATTGAATAAAATAATCACTAGATACATTTGTTTTCATGCCCTGTCACTCAAACATGTTTTCTTGAGGGGACACTGATATATTTATAATACAAATGTGTGAATCATCCTAATTTCTTACTATTTCGGACAAGAATGCATGATAGTTACAAAAAAATAATAATAAAAAATTAAGCTTAAGGTCCAATGTCACCTAAGCAAAGAACTCTTATGAGACATATTAAAAAAAAATACCTCCCAGTATGATGCACACAACTCCATTCCTATCAATCCATCAATCAATCAAACTTTATTCAAAGATGTTAGTACTTTTCACGCACAGGCAACACAAAGTGATTTACACCAACACACACCACTATTGACAATAACAAGACATGGCATGGCACTGAAAATTGAGGAAAAACACCACCTTTAAGGCGTCCACACTGGAGAACAACAAAACACACACAATCTAATTTATTCTGAAACATATGTAAACAATTAATTTAAATAATAAATAAATAAAAACGTAAATAGTGAGATAATAGTAGTAATAATGACAATAAATAAAATAGGAACATAACAGAATAAAAATTAAGAACCTAATAAAATGATAATTAAAAAGCTGTACCTTTAACCTTTTTTTAAATAGCATGTCACAGAGTCAAAAAGAGCTAAACGGAGAGATTATGCTCTAAACTAGGGGTGTCCAACTCATTTTAGCTCAGGGGCCACATGGAGTAAAATGTATTTTCCACATGGGCACATTCTGAAAATGTACATATTACAAATCATCTTCTTGACAAAACACTCCAAGTTAGTTGAAAATTATGAGGAAAATAATTGGTGCCGTTTCAAAAACACCACGAAGAACACAATGAACTTAGACTTCATCTCAGTGTTTTTACAAAGCAATTAAAACTTTGTCACAGCCCATCTAGGATTAAACACAAAACAAAATAAAGCATAAATAAAAACTCTGAAGCTCTGAAGAATCAGCACCTCCAAGTCTGAGTCCATGGTTCTCGCCCGGAAAAGGGTGGAGTGACATCTCCGGGTTGGGGAGGAGACCCTGCCCCAAGTGGAGGAGTTCAAGTACCTCGGAGTCTTGTTCACGAGTGAGGGAAGAGTGGATTGTGGGATCGACAGGCGGATCGGTGCGGCGTCTTCAGTAATGCGGACGCTGTATCGATCCGTTGTGGTGACGAAGGAGCTGAGCCGGAAGGCAAAGCTCTCAATTTACCGGTCGATCTACGTTCCCATCCTCACCTATGGTCATGAGCTTTGGGTTATGACCGAAAGGACAAGATCACGGGTACAAGCGGCCAAAATTAGTTTCCTTAGAGATAGGGTGAGAAGCTCTGTCATCCGGGAGGAGATCAAGGTAAAGCCGCGGCTCCTCCACGTCGAGAGGAGCCAGGTGAGGTGGTCCGGGCATCTGGTCAGGATACCACTCGAACACCTCCCTGGGGAGGTGTTTAGGACACGTCCGACCGGTAGGAGGCCACGGGGAAGACCCAGGACACGTTGGGAAGACTATGTCTCCAGGCTGGCCTGGGAACGCCTAGGGATCCTCCGGGAAGAGCTGGACGAAGTGGCTGTGGAGAGGGAAGTCTGGGCTTCCCTACTTAGGCTGCTGCCCTCGCGACCCAACCTCGGATAAACGGAAGAATATGGATTGATGGATGGAAAAACTCTCATGGTATGGATCAACTACCTCATTTGTCATTTCCACATGTTAATCCTGTGCTAACTCAACAAACCATACAAACTGAGGTAGAAACTTTTCAAGAGGGTTGAGTCACTCCCTGCCTTCTAGGGCATCACTGTGTATGGATAGAAAAACTAATCTGTGAAATGTGTGAACAATTTCAACAAACCAAAAATAAAAACTTGAAAGACTGACGGTATTGCAGTAAATCACACACTGTTCACTTCCTTTAAATGTGCACAGAAGACAATAATTGCAGCATTTTAAGTCGGGTTACCAATTGTTTATTTTACTCCTGTTTGTTTTACGTTGGATCGAGGGGGAGGAGTCGCATCCCTGCTTTACCGTGTACCTCTTGCTATTTGCTTGCCTTACAGAATTGCTATTGCGACATCCAGTGGACACATTTAGAACAGCAGTTTCATTCATTTAAAAACACAGCACAATTTTACACTTGGCAATATCATCTCGCAGGCCATGTTTGACAACCCTGCTCAAACCAATGCCGAGTCATGCTGTTTTAAAACGTTGTTTAGTCCCAATGCACACATCTGTTGCTACCATAAATTCAGTTTATACAAAGGGAAACGGTTCATTATGTTGTGTTTTAAAACCCAAAGCTGTTGGCAGTAAAACTAGGTGACCAACAAATGTTGAATCAGATGTCCTGCCTTGACCCTTATCGATATATTTCATTAAATGGAACCTGGTCTGAGTATTAGTCATGCACAGGGACCCATATTGAATTCTGAGAACAACATCCTTCCATCTAGTTTGCAAATCCCAAGGTCTCTTCGGGAAAGTGTTAATTTCGTTGTCACTGCAGCGCGGGGTCTAATTGAATTAGCAACAAAGGGCTTGTGAATGAGTGCCATGCATTTGGCCTTCGCCTGATAATTATCTGAGAAATAGCTGTAGTTTGACTAAAACTGACGCTCGGCCAACAACTGCAGGGCAGGCAATGAAAAGACACTCGGGTGGTTCGCAGACTTCGAGGTTAAATACCGTAGCTGGCCTCAAACCTAGAAAGAATTGGAATGAAGGAAGGAATCAGACGAGAAGAGCATGGTGATGGTTGACAAAACATAAAACAAAGACTTAATATTAACATATTCCACACAAGAGTAAAATGCAGAATGCTGGACTGAACTGGAATCTTTGAATATGAATACCACTGTGCCTGTGGTGATACGCTCACACTGAAACATTGTGAACATATTACCGTATGTTTCGGAGTATAAGTCGCTCCGGAGCATACTTGCCAACCCTCCCGGATTTTCCAGGAGACTCCCGAAATTCAGCGCCTCTCCCGAAAACCTCCCGGGACAAATTTTCTCCCGAAAATCTCCCGAAATTCAGGCGGAGCTGGAGGCCACGCCCCCTCCAGCTCCATGCGGACCTGAGTCCGCTTTCCCACAATATAAACAACGTGCCTGCCCAATCATTATAACTGTAGAATGATCGAGGGCGAGTTCTTGGTTTCTTATGTGGGTTTATTGTTAGGCAGTTTCATTAACGTCCTCCCAGGCGGGAACAACACACAACAACAGTAGTCATGTTTTCGTCTACAGTAAAGCAGTTCGTCTGCCGTAAACAGCAATGTTGTGACACTCTTAAACAGGACAATACTGCCATCTAGTGTATTTGATGAAAGCACTTTTGTGCGTGCTACACAGCAATGCATCATCAGAGAGGGTGTTCAGCATGGTTAGAAAGATAGTGACAGAGAATAGAACAAGGATGGACGATTCAACCCTTAACCCAACAATGACTAGATGAGGGCTATGTGTGTGTATATGTGTAAATAAATGAACACTGAAATTCAAGTATTTATTTTATTATATATATATATATATATATATATATATATATATATATATATATATATATATATATATATATATATATATATATATGTATATCTATATATCTATATATATATATATATATATATATATATATATATATATATAAATGAAATAACTATATATTTATAGTTAGAATTTACTGAAAGTCAAGTATTTCTTATATATATATATATATATATATATATATATATATATATATATATATATATATATATATATATATATATATATATATATATATAAATGAAATAACTATATATTTATAGTTAGAATTCACTGAAAGTCAAGTATTTCTTATATATATATATATATATATATATATATATATATATATATATATATATATATATCCATCCATCCATCCATCCATCCATTTTCTACCGCTTATTCCCTTCGGGGTCGCGGGGATATATATATATATATATTATATATATATATATATATATATATATATATATATATATATATATATATATATATATATATATGAGAAATACTTGACTTGGGGAATTCTAGCTGTAAATATACTCCTCCCCTCTTAACCACGCCCCCACCCCAACCACGCCCCCCGCCCCCACCCCCCACCTCCCGAAATTGGAGGTCTCAAGGTTGGCAAGTATGCTCCGGAGTATAAGTCGCACCGGCTGAAAATGCATAATAAAGAAGGAAAACAACATATATAAGTCGCACTGGAGTATAAGTCGCATTTTTTGGGGAAATTTATTTGATAAAACCCAACACCAAGAATAGACATTTGAAAGTCAATTTAAAATAAATAAAGAATAGTGAACAACAGGCTGAATAAGTGTACGTTATATGAAGCATAAATAACCAACTGAGAACGTGCCTGGTATGTTAACGTAACATATTATGGTAAGAGTCATTCAAATAACTATAACATATAGAACATGCTATACGTTTACCAAACAATCTGTCACTCATAATCGCTAAATCCCATGAAATCTTATACGTCTAGTCTCTTACGTGAATGAGCTAAATAATATTATTTGATATTTTACGGTAATGTGTTAATAATTGCACACATAAGTCGCTCCTGAGTATAAGTCGCACCCCCGGCCAAACTATGACAAAAACTGCGACTTATAGTCCGAAAAATATGGTACATGATAATTCACCAAACAATCTGTCACTCATAATCGCTAAATCCCATGAAATCTTATACGTCTAGTCTCTTACGTGAATGAGCTAAATAATATTATTTGATATTTTACGGTAATGTGTTAATAATTGCACACATAAGTCGCTCCTGAGTATAAGTCGCACCCCCGGCCAAACTATGACAAAAACTGCGACTTATAGTCCGAAAAATATGGTACATGATAATTCACATTTCTGAAGTGACATTACGACCCGTAAGTGGTCACCGGGCATTAAGCAAATTCAAATAAAACATTTTCAAATTGTCTTTCAAGCCAGGACTTTGAAACCTGTGTTGTACGCACTGAGAAACTGTTACAAAGTAAAGTGAAGATAATGAAAAGGTCCATCTGCTGTTAAGTTTACGTGGTGACACTTAATTGTATCTTGCACTTGTGTTACTGTGGTGTTATAACACCTCTACTTGATGCACAGCTTGCTTGCTTTCTTTCTTTGTAATTTCATTGTTGCTACCTGAGCAAACAACAGTAAATACATGGCAGTGTTTTGTTTACATAATTTTTTTCTTTAAAGGGGAACATTATCACCAGACCTATGTAAGCGTCAATATATACCTTGATGTTGCAGAAAAAAGACCATATATTTTTTTAACCGATTTCCGAACTCTAAATGGGTGAATTTTGGCGAATTAAACGCCTTTCTAATATTCGCTCTCGGAGCGATGACGTCACAACGTGGCGTCACATCGGGAAGCAATCCGCCATTTTCTCAAACACCGAGTAAAATCAGCTCTGTTATTTTCCGTTTTTTCGACTGTTTTCCATACCTTGGAGACATCATGCCTCGTCGGTGTGTTGTCGGAGGGTGTAACAACACGAACAGGGACGGATTCAAGTTGCACCAGTTGCTCAAAGATGCGAAAGTGGCAAGAAATTGGACGTTTGTTCCGCACACTTTACCGACGAAAGCTATGCTATGACAGAGATGGCAAGAATGTGTGGATATCCTGCGACACTCAAACGAGATGCATTTCTAACGATAAAGTCAAAGAAATCTGCCGCCAGACCCCCATTGAATCTGCCGGAGTGTGTGAGCAATTCAGGGACAAAGGACCTCCCTAGCACGGCAAGCAATGGCGGCAGTTTGTTCCCGCAGACGAGCGAGCTAAACCCCCCTGGATGTCTTGGCTCACACCGTCCTGAAGATGATCAAGAGAAGAATATCGACCCTAGCTTCCCTGGCCTGCTGACATGAGGGTATGTCTACAGAATATATTAATTGATGAAAATTGGGCTGTCTGCACTCTCAAAGTGCATGTTGTTGCCAAATGTATTTCATATGCTGTAAACCTAGTTCATAGTTGTTAGTTTCCTTTAATGCCAAACAAACACATACCAATCGTTGGTTAGAAGGCGATCGCCGAATTCGTCCTCGCTTTCTCCCGTGTCGCTGGCTGTCGTGTCGTTTTCGTCGGTTTCGCTTGCATACGGTTCAAACCGATATGGCTCAATAGCTTCAGTTTCTTCTTCAATTTCGTTTTCGCTACCTGCCTCCACACTACAACCATCCGTTTCAATACATGCATAATCTGTTGAATCGCTTAAGCCGCTGAAATCCGAGCCTGAATCCGAGGCTGAATCCGAGCTAATGTCGCTATAGCTTGCTGTTCTTTCCGCCATGTTTGTTTGTGTTGGCTTCACTATGTGACGTCACAGGAAAATGGACGGGTGTTTATAACGATGGTTAAAATCAGGCACTTTGAAGCTTTTTTTTAGGGATATTGCGTGATGGGTAAAATTTTTAAAACAAATCTTCGAACAATATAATAAGCCACTGGGAACTGATTTTTAATGGTTTTAACCATTCTGAAATTGTGATAATGTTCCCCTTTAACTTCCATTTTTATCTCAAAACTTTCTGAGGTGAATCCGACCAGAAGTGCTGTCGCTTTCATCTCATCATGGAAAGACATCGAGTTTGAGTAGAGTAGGCGGACATCTGACTTTTTGAAGCACCATGTACAGGCCCGATCTACTAACTGTGTCTACTAACTGTGTCAAATGCTTTCGTTAGGTCGACGAAAGCTACGTGAGGAGATAAGTTTTACTCGCTGCACTTTTCTTGCAACTGTCGGAGAGAGAAGATCGTGTTCATAGTTGAGCGCTCTGACCTGAACCGGCATTAGCTATCTGGGAAGACTCGATCAGCCAGTTTCTGGAGGCATTTCAAGATGATCCGTGTGAGTGCCTGTTATGCTCGGCAAATATACTCTTCTATATAATTGTTGCAGTCTCCCTTGTCACCTTTGTTCGAGCAGAGTGTTATGATGTTGGAGTCTCTCATGTTGTGAGGTATTTCACCCTGACTCCAGTATACAGTTAACAACTTGTAGCGATGGGGATGCATAATGTCCTTGTTCTCTCTCAGGACCTCTACAGGTATGCTGTCATTGTTATTATTATTATTAGCCTTTATTTAACCAGGTAAAATCCCATTGAGATCAAAGATCTCTTTTCCAAGGGAGACCTGGCCAAGAGGGCAGCAGCAAGGTTACCGTATTTTCCGCACCATAAGCCACCCTGGGTTATAAACCGCGCCTTCAATGAACGGCATATTTCAAAACTTTGTCCACCTATAAGCCGCCCCGTGTTATAAGCCGCATCTAACTGCGCTAAAGGGAATGTCAAAAAAACAGTCAGATAGGTCAGTCAAACTTTAATAATATATTAAAAACCAGCGTGATGTGGGCGCGCATGGAGTCGTATATCAACATGGACGGAGCTGCGTGAAAAAAGCCACCCGGCCTCTTCGCGTAAACTTCCCTTAACCACTCGCTCATCTTTTCTTCATCCATCCATCCCTTCGAGTTAGCTTTTATGATGACGCCGGCTGGAAAGGTCTCTTTTGGCAAGGTCTTCCTTTTGAATATCACCATGGGTGGAAGTTTCTGGCCATTAGCATGGCAAGCTAGAACCACAGTGAAGGATGACTTCTCATTCCCTGTGGTGCGAATATTCACCGTACGTGCTCCCGTTGTATCCACAGTGCGGTTCACAGGAATATCAAAAGTCAGTGGAACCTCGTCCATGTTGATAATGTTCTCTGGCCGGATCTTTTTTTCAGCTATCTTGTTTTTACAATATGCACGGAAAGTAGCCAGCTTTTCTTGAAAGTCTTTAGGCAGTTGCTGTGAAATAGTAGTCCGTGTGCGGATGGAGAGATTGCGTCTTTTCATGAACCGGAAACCTGTCGCTTAGTAGGAGCCATTTTGTGGTCTTTACAGATGTAAACACACAAAGGAAATGAAACGTAATATCCGCGCGCTTCTTCTTCTTCTACGGGGGCGGGTGGTTGCTTACAGTAGAAGAAGAAGCGCTTCCTCTTCTATGGGGGCGGGTGCTTACCTTGGCGGTTGCTTGCCGTAGAAGAAGAAAAAAGATGGCGGCTGTTTACCGTAGTTGCGAAACCTAAACTTTATGAAAATGAATCTTAATATTAATCCATATATAAAGCGCACCGGGTTATAAGCCGCACTGTCAGCTTTTGAGTAAATTTGTGGTTTTTAGGTGCGGCTAATAGTGCGGAAAATACGGTACATTAAAAACAGTAAACAAATACATAAAACATCACATTTACAACATTAAAACTTGCTCACATGACACATGTGCGTACAGACAAGGTAGACTGCAATCCTTTCACAGAAGCTTTAAACTCATTCAACGTAACTAGGGTTTGATGTTTAATATTCGATTGAAGGTTATTCCAAGCCTTCGGTGCTGAAAACCTAAATGCTTTCTTGCCCAGTTCAGTTCTTACTTTGGGGACGACAAATTGCAGAACATTCATTGAACGAAGATTGTGACTTCCTTGTTTCTTTGTTAAAAGACAAGACACTTGTCCACCACACACCATACCCACACTCAAGAGACTTATTGTGGGTATGGTGTCTCGGTCTTTCATCGAAGGGAGGTGAGATATTGATTCCACTGCACTACTGTCCACAGCTCATTCTTGTGAGTAGAAGTTTGAATAATGTTCAACCCATCTGTTTATTTGCTAATTCTTGTCTTTGAGCAACTGTTCTGTCAAGAATTTGAATGGTGCAACTTTATTAACAAGTTGGCCAAAGGCAGTGCTGAACTTCTCATGCATTATTTTTACGTTTCCAGTGTCTGATGCTTGTTTTATCTCCGTACAGAGATTCGCCCAGTAGTTGTTGGCACATCTTCTTATCTCCTGCTGTTATTTGGACTTTGCTGCTTCTAGGCAACTGAGAGTGCTGTCTGTTGGATCAGTTTTGTGGACCATGAGGGCTGAATATTTTTTCTGTAGTAACAGCATCAGTGTTGATGCGTTGATTTCGATCCAGTCCTCTCGTGATGCTCCCGTGGTCCCGTAAGCGTGAGAAGCTGACTCATAGATGGCTGTTCTTAAACCAGACCACGTCATGTCAGGTGTGGAGTTATTCATGTCTTGTAACAATGCCTTAAATTGCTTTTCAAATAAAACCTTTGCCTCCTGGTTGCTCTTCTTGGTGTTGATCTTTGGCTTCTTCTCTGTCTTTGTTTTCTGTATGTTTTTAAGCGTCACCTTTGCTTTGGCATCAATAAGCGAGTGATCTGTTTTGCAGTCTGCACTGTGATATGACCTTGTAGGTTTCACAGTGTTGATGTTGGCTCTTTTAACAATTACAAAATGAAATTGGTGCCAGTGTCTTGATCTTGGGTAATGCCATGAAACCCTTTGGTGGTATTTGCCATTGTAGAAGGGGTTCATAATACAAAGGTTGTTTGCTGGGCTGTGTTCCAATAGTCTTTGGCTATTCTCATTGATCTTTTCGACTCCAAACTGACCAAGGAAAGTTGGCCACGGCCGATAGTCTGCACCTACCCTAACAATAAATTCGCCCAAAATGAAAGCATGATCTTTAGCAAGAATGTTTTAGGTGACTCTGTGAAGGTATTCATAGAAAAGGTCTTGTTCCTCACTTCCTGTCATTAGTGATGGAGTATAGGCACTAATGATGTGGTATGTTCCTGTTGTGGTAGCTACTTGCAAGGCCATGATGTGCTCAGAAATGCCTTGAGGTGTGCTGGTCTTCTTCAGTAGTATTGTATTTTGGGTTTACTTGTTCCTACGCCCTTCCAGAAGAAAGCGTAATTAGATTATTTTACTGAGCCGATATCAGCAAGTCTGGTTTCATGAAGGGCTGCAATGTCCACTTTCAACCTTTTCAGCTCCTTATCTATAATGGCAGTTATCCGTAACTCTTGGGTCTGGTCGAAATCCGTGTTGGAAATTCTGATGCGCATTGTTCTCACATTCCGTGTCCCCAAATTGAGGGGTATTGATTTTTGATTTGTCTTGCCTAGGGATGTGACAGCTTTTGGTCTAGTCTCGATACACCCCTAAGAGCAGGCAGACATGGGGCTGCCCAGCTTGATTAGTGCAGCTAAATAGCCGCCTTCTTCGTTTGCCAATTGGAGCCGGCTTATAACCCGTACACTGTCAACTCCCAACAATGGATGGAGTATATATATATATATATATTTTTTTTTTTTTTTTTTTTTTTAATTTTTTTTTTTTTTTTTTTTCATATATTCACCACTTATAAAAACATGAATATCATCCCAGCTTTGGGGCTTGAGTAGAGTGTTTGGTGACTTTAAAGAAGTACCTTTATTAATTGATACATAATCAAAATAATAACAATGTTTGTGGGTAGCTCATCCATTTGACTAGAACAAGTAATAGTTTCAGTGTATATAAAGACTGACAAATAGGCTGATGTTAACTTTCAGGTGCATCCAAATTCACATCCTATTATTACTGCGCAGTCAAAAAGCTATAATTTGTGTTGTTCAGCTTCTGTAGTCACTCATTACTCAGCCCAAAGACCAGAAAGATGCTCTTCCAAGTAATTTAGCCTCATCTTAAAGGGGAACATTATCACAATTTCAAAAGGGTTAAAACCATTAAAAATCAGTTCCCAGTGGCTTATTTTATTTTTCGAAGTTTTTTTCAAAATTTTACCCATCACGCAATATCCCTAAAAAAAAGCTTCAAAGTGCCTGATTTTAACCATCGTTATATACACCCGTCCATTTTCCTGTGACGTCACATAGTGATGCCGATACAAACAAACATGGCGGATAGAACAGAAAGCTATAGCGACATTAGCTCGGATTCAAACTCGGATTTCAGCGGCTTAAGCGATTCAACAGATTATGCATGTATTGAAACAGATGGTTGTAGTGTGGAGGCAGGTAGCGAAAACGAAATTGAAGAAGAAACTGAAGCTATTGAGCCATATCGGTTTGAACCGTATGCAAGCGAAACCGACGAAAACGACACGACAGCCAGCGACACAGGAGAAAGCGAGGACGAATTCGGCGATCGCCTTCTAACCAACGATTGGTATGTGTTTGTTTGGCATTAAAGGAAACTAACAACTATGAACTAGGTTTACAGCATATGAAATACATTTGGCAACAACATGCACTTTGAGAGTGCAGGCAGCCCAGTTTTCATCAATTAATATATTCTGTAGACATACCCTCATCTGCTCTCTTTTCCTGGGGGTCTGGCGGCAGATTTCTTTGACTTTATCGTTGGAAATGCATCTACTTTGAGTGTCGCAGGATATCCACACATTCTTGCCATCTCTGTCGTAGCATAGCTTTCGTCGGTAAAGTGTGCGGAACAAACGTCCAATTTCTTGCCACTTTCGCATCTTTGGGCCACTGGTGCAACTTGAATCCGTCCCTGTTCGTGTTGTTACACCCTCCGACAACACACCGACGAGGCATGATGTCTCCAAGGTACGGAAAACATTCGAAAAAACGGAAAATAACAGCTGATTTGACTCGGTGTTTGAGAAAATGGCGGATTGCTTCCCGATGTGACGCCACGTTGTGACGTCATCGCTCCGAGAGCGAATATTAGAAAGGCGTTTAATTCGCCAAAATTCACCCATTTAGAGTTCGGAAACCGGTTAAAAAAATATATGGTCTTTTTTCTGCAACATCAAGGTATATATTGACGCTTACATAGGTCTGGTGATAATGTTCCCCTTTAAACATAATAAAACCTGGCAGGTCCTTCTTATCCAGGTTAAAGAAAACTAGATTTATTTTCAAAAAAGAAAAGAAAAAAGCAGAAGAAAGTTATTGGAAATCTTGCCTTTAGAAGATTCCTCCAGTGAAGGAGTTCTAATTGAAAAAGCTTCTTTTGTGCCTTGATCAAACTCACTGTGCCATTGGGACAATCTTTGTTTAATCCCCACCAATGAAGCCTGAACCGTCTGTCCTCCACGCCCAGTTGGGTTTAGAGAATAAGAGTTGATGCTGAAAGAGCTTTTGTCACCTGACTAAAGTGACACTTTAAGACTCATTTTAGTGAAGGTAATATTACATCAATGAGAACTTCGGCAAAACATGTGAAGGTCAAGCCAGGTTCTACTTGCTGTGTATGATTTATGTATAAAAGACAAAGAGTAAATACCAAGGGAAGGCTGTGACAAGACTCAACTAACTGTGCTGATTCACAAAAACATCGGATGTTGAATGGAAACAGAATGGCTGATGAAGACGACAATGCAGACGGGCGGAACCGAGGAAAAGCTGGGTTCCATGCGCAAAATCCAAATGACTTATGGAGTGAGAAAAAAAAAATCTTTCCATTTATGGGTTCGGTGGTGCTTGAAACTCTATTGTTGGCATGCGCTGTCAACTGGAACCAGGAAAAAAAACAGTACAATAAGGCAAAAACAGACTGTACACAAACAGAGCTCTGCTTGACTTTACATTAGCAGGCATAACCAAGTGTTAGTTGTTAGACGCATGAACGCTCAGCTTAAATTTGTAAAGCCAGCCAAAAAGATCCGGGAGGGAAATATATATTCTATAAAGCAAAACTTTACTGGTTCCAGTAAAAGTGATGAACAACAAGAGCTGCTTCCACCAATGCAGGGTTGTGTCTCCACCACAAACTAGCACAAACATGAGTATCATTCATTAAAATGGGTACTCAGGTAAGACAAATACTATACATCTGGTGATTGTTTCTATTCAATCAGTCAATCAATCAATCATGGTTTACTTATAAAGCACTTAATCACAAATGTCACAAAGGGCTGCACAAGCCACGACATTCTCTGCTCAGATCCCACATCAGGGCAAAAAAAAGTGTCTGACTCAAATGGGAGAGTTGGGTCGAAGATAATACCAAGATTATTTACCTAGTCACTTTGTGTAATTGCTTTGTTGTGGTATTACAAACCCTGTTTCCATATGAGTTGGGAAATTGTGTTAGATGTAAATATAAACGGAATACAATGATTTGCAAATCATTTTCAACCCATATTCAGTTGAATATGCTACAAAGACAACATATTTGATGTTCAAACTGATAAACTTTTTTTTTTTCATTAACTTTAGAATTTGATGTCAGTAACAAGTGACAAAGAAGTTGGGAAAGGTGGCAATAAATACTGATAAAGTTGAGGAATGCTCATCAAACACTTATTTGGAACATCCCACAAGTGTGCAGGCTAATTGGGAACAGGTGGGCGCCATGATTGGGTATAAAAGTAGATTCCATGAAATGCTCAGTCATTCACAAACAAGGATGGGGCGAGGGTCACCACTTTGTCAACAAATGCGTGAGCAAATTGTTGAACAGTTTAAGAAAAACCTTTCTCAACCAGCTATTGCAAGGAATTTAGGGATTTCACCATCTACGGTCTGTAATATCATCAAAGGGTTCAGAGAATCTGGAGAAATCACTGCACGTAAGCAGCTAAGCCCGTGACCTTCGATCCCTAAGGCTGTACTGCATCAACAAGCGACATCAGTGTGTAAAGGATATCACCACATGGGCTCAGGAACACTTCAGAAACCCACTGTCAGTAACTACAGTTGGTCGCTACACCTGTACGTGCAAGTTAAAACTCTCCTATGCAAGGCAAAAACCGTTTATCAAAAACACCCAGAAATGCCGTCGGCTTCGCTGGGCCTGAGCTCATCTAAGATGGACTGATACAAAGTGGAAAAGTGTTCTGTGGTCTGACGAGTCCACATTTCAAATTGTTTTTGGAAACTGTGGACGTCGTGTCCTCCGGACCAAAGAGGAAAAGAACCATCCGGATTGTTATTGGCGCAAAGTTGAAAAGCCAGCATCTGTGATGGTATGGGGGTGTATTAGTGCCCAAGACATGGGTAACTTACACATCTGTGAAGGCGCCATTAATGCTGAAAAGGTACATACATGTTTTGGAGCAACATATGTTGCCATCCAAGCAACGTTACCATGGACGCCCCTGCTTATTTCAGCAAGACAATGCCAAGCCACGTGTTTCATCAACGTGGCTTCATAGTAAAAGAGTGCGGGTACTAGACTGGCCTGCCTGTAGTCCAGACCTGTGTGGCGCATTATGAAGCCTAAAATACCACAACGGAGACCCTTGAACTGTTGAACAACTTAAGCTGTACATCAAGCAAGAATGGGAAAGAATTCCACCTGAGAAGCTTAAAAAATGTGTCTCCTCAGTTCCCAAATGTTTATTGAGCATTGTTAAAAATGCTGGACATCCATTGTTTAATTTCATTTAGACACACCCCAGGTGACTACAATCTGGTGTGTTGATCAGCTTCAGGGGCATGTAGAGTTGGGTGTCATCAGCATAGCAGTGAAAGCTAACACCGTATTTGCGAATGATGTCACCTAGCAGCAGCATGTAGATGCTGAAGAGTGCGGGGCCAAGAACCAAACCCTGTGGAACTCCGCACATTACCTTAACATACTCCGACACACATTGCATCCTGTCCGTAAAATAGGAGTTAAACCAAGAAAAGGCTAAGTCTGACATACCAATACGTGTTTTGATACGTTCTAATAAAATGTTAGGATCGACGGTATGGAAAGCAGCGCTACGATCAACATGGATGACGCATCAGCATCTATAGTTAGCAATAGGTCATTAGTCATTTTTGCGAGGGCTGTCTCTGTAGAGTGAAACCTAAGTGTTACGAGTACCCCAGCTCACAAGTTTTGGGGATACGAGCTGTCTCTTGGCTAACTGTAATGTGTAGGTTGCGTCCACAAATCCGGGTTACGATCTTACTCAATGATAGGTGGCATTGCAAATGTCCCATCATTTCTAAACGGTGGACATTTATCCACGACAATATGGAGAAGCTGTTGATGCTGTGTGTGCTGCAGGAATACCATACAGTAGAAGTAATTTATCAAGTAATGTACCATTACTTGATAAATCTACTGTAGTTGTTTTTATAAAATTCAATGGTATTTTATACTATGAATTGTGTTGTTTGATGTTAAAATTGTGGTGCGGTTTAGGGACTCAGAAACGGACAATTGAATTTCAATTAATTTCAGTGGGGAATATTGATATGAGGTATGTGTATTTTGGGTTATGGAACTCATGTATAAGGCACCTAAGAATTAATTCTTGCAAATGCACGTTACTGTTTTACCATTGAATCCTAAAAATACAATGCAAGATGTGTTGTTACCGCGCTGGGAGGACGTTAATGAAACTGCCGAACAATAAACACACATAAGAAACCAAGAACTCGCCCTCGATCATTAGCTGTTTATATGGTGGGAAAGCGGACGTGAGAACAGGCTGTCAACACGTCACTCCGCCTGAATTTCGGGAGATTTTCGGGAGAAAATTTGTCCCGGGAGGTTTTCGGGAGAGGCGCTGAATTTCGGGAGTCTCCCGGAAAATCCGGGAGGGTTGGCAAGTATGGACGTTATTAACGTCATCATTCATAACAGATGTCCTGATTGGTCACAAGGAACATATCGACCAATCAACTACGGCGTAATATAAACTACGTCTCGAATCTTGATTTAGGGTCGGAAAAAAAACCGGAAAAACGGGAGATAATTTTTTTTTTTTCCCGAGATTAAAAAAGACGGAATTCCGACTTTAGACGGAAAAATCACATGCCTGATTAATATGGCTGTGAGCAGCATTTTAGAATACTTTGGCGATTGAAATTTTGAATTATATAAAGTATATTTTACATTTTAGTTTCAGTGTTGTACTGCAGGAAAACAAAAAGTTCTACTACTTCTGTATTTTTTCTGTCATTCAAATACATTTCTGTGAAGAAACACATAAGAGGCAGAAAAAAAAGCCAAAGGGTAGGAAGCAGGAGGTTGCACAGTTGAGGAGTGAAGGTGGAAAAGCACTCGCAGACGTGTATCCCCAGAGGACCTTTGCAATTCAACCTTTCCAGGATAAAAAGAAAGATGGTGACAGCGATAGAAAAAGGCGTAAATTTCTCCTGAAACATTGTCAAATAAAGGAACGACAGGAATGACAATGATTGTGATAAATGTGGTTGCACCAGCATTGGTGGCTTTGGAGGCTGCTGCTTATGCAAACACATATTGAAGTATAGTGGCCACTGGAGGTTTAGATAGACATTTATACAAGAACGAAGAACAGACTTGGAAACATCACCATTGGAATGAATGTATACCAACAGCTTAGTGACTTTCTCCTGCATTTGATACTTTCCAATCAGGCTTGAGACCCCACCACAGCACCCGAAACGGCTCTGATCAAACGTCTGCCTGAACACAGACGCAGGAAAAGTCTCAGTCTTGGTTCTGCTGGATCTGAGCTCTGCCTTTGACACAGTTGACCATACTATCTTATTACAGAGGTTAGAAAACAAGGGTGGGGATATCTGGCTCTGCTCTTAACTGGTTCAAATCCTATCTCAATCACAGGATATACTTTATTGGAATTGGTTTCTGTGTCTCTGACCACATGGCTATGACCTGTGGGGTTCCTCAGGGCTCGATTCTGGGACCCTTATTGTTCAACTTGTATATGCTGCCACTCGGTCAGCTGATACGCAGCTTCAATGTGTCCTACCACAACTAAGATCTACGTGTCACTGATGGCCGGTGAACGTCGGCCTGTTGATTTACTTTGTCACTACAGATCAGTGTGTGGATGCAAAACAAATTGTTTCAGCTAAACTCAGACAAAACAGAAACAATTGTCTTTGGCCCACAAAAGCAAAAATAAAACATTATTAGTCACATTGAGACCTGTCTGGACTGGAGCCTGCAATGCCTCAGACTGGAAGTCTCTCCAGAGAGTGGTGAGGACGGCGGAAAAGATCATCTCTCTTCCTCCTATCCAGGAGATCGCAAAAAGCTGCTGCCTGACCAGTGCTCAGAAAATCTTCAAAAACTCCTCCCACCCCCACCAAGGACTGTTTTCACTGCTGGACTCTAGAAAGAGGTTCCGCAGCCTCCAAAGCAGAACCTCCAGGTTCTGTAACAGCTTCTTCCCTCAAGCCGTAAGACTCTTGAACGCATCATAATTAAATTACCCCCTCAACTCCCCCCAAAATGGATTAACTCGGTGGAATAAAAAAGACAATATAACATACATCCATAAACGTGGACGCATGTGAAAAAGTGCAATATATTTATCTGTAAAGTAATCTATTTATTTATTTATATATATTTATTTATTTTATATATATACATTTATATATTATTTATATATATTTATTTATTTATATATGCACCTCATTGCTTTTTTATCCTGCACTACCATGAGCTTATGTAACGGAATTTCGTTCTTATCTGTGCTGTAAAGTTCAAATTTGAATGACAATAAAAAGGAAGTCTAAGTCTAAGTCTATCCCTGTAACCTAATAATCAGGTTAGAATTCTGCTAATAATCTAAAGCTAATAAAGCTAATAATGGACTGAGACTTGAACTTCAACAACCACATCAAGTCAATAACATCAACAATTTTTTACCACCTACAGAAACCTTGCCAAAATATAAGGAATAGTGTCCACGGCATATATAGAAATACTAACCCATACCTTTGTCTCCTGTAGGTTAGACTACTGTAACAATCTTCTCACTGGGCTCTCTTAACGAGCTGTAAAGCAGCTGCAGTACATCCAGAATGCTGCTGCTCAAGTCTTGACTAGAATCAGGGATTATGACTTTTTTCTTCTACATTTAAAACACTTCCTTGTGGTCTACATAACATGTTATGGTAGTTCTTTGGTCAAAATGTTGCATACATCATGTTTGTATGTATGTTTGTTGTGCTGAATATTTAGGGATCTTTAACAACTAGTCCTATTAAGAATCCACACACCATAATAATACTCCTATGTTTAATGCGCCGACAATCCATCAAGCGGTGCGGCTTCGTAGCTTACCAAAGTCGTACTCAAACATTTTGATAGATTTTTGAGCGCCGTGTGTAATGTTCTATATTTTCAATGGAACCTATACAATGTTGGTGTTGTTTACTTGAGTCATATTGCCATCATAGTGCAGTCTACACGCATGTCTTATGTTTGACTGCCATCTACTGGTCACACTTATCATAAAAATGCTTCGAGGTCGGTAAGCAAAACAAGGCGCACTATCAAGTTTTGAGGAAAAACAAGGTGTGGAAGTCTTGCGCTTCCGGGTTCTTCGGACCACCAAATCACGGACATGACAGCTGCGTTCATGGTTCTGAACAATGATTTATTTTTCATTATGAGTCTCTTTGTGTGTTTTTCAGCCATCGTCTCTTATGTCCGTCTCGCTCTCGCTCTTGCTCGCCTTCCAATCTCCCTCTCCTTCCCGGCTGCTGTCTTTAAAGGGGAACATTATCACAATTTCAGAAGGGTTAAAACCATTAAAAATAAGTTCCCAGTGGCTTATTTTATTTTTCGAAGTTTTTTTCAAAATTTTACCCATCACGCAATATCCCTAAAAAAAGCTTCAAAGTGCCTGATTTTAACCATCGTTATACACACCCGTCCATTTTCCTGTGACGTCACATAGTGATGCCAACACAAACAAACATGGCGCATAGAACAGCAAGCTATAGCGACATTAGCTCGGATTCAGACTCGGATTTCAGCGGCTTAAGCGATTCAACAGATTACGCATGTATTGAAACGGATGGTTGTAGTGTGGAGGCAGGTAGCGAAAACGAAATTGAAGAAGAAACTGAAGCTATTGAGCCTTATCGGTTTGAACTGTATGCAAGCGAAACCGACGTAAACGACACGGGAGAAAGCGAGGACGAATTCGGCGATCGCCTTCTAACCAACGATTGGTATGTGTTTGTTTGGCATTAAAGGAAACTAACAACTATGAACTAGGTTTACAGCATATGAAATACATTTGGCAACAACATGCACTTTGAGAGTGCAGACAGCCCAATTTTCCTCAATTAATATATTCTGTAGACATACCCTCATCCGCTCTCTTTTACTGAAAGCTGATCTGTCCAGTTTTGGAGTTGATGTCAGCAGGCCAGGGAAGCTAGGGTCGATATTCTTCTCTTGATCACCTTCGGTGGCATAAGGGACGGTGTGAGCCAAGACATCCAGGGGGTTTAGCTCGCTCGTCTGCGGGAACAAACTGCCGCCATTTCTTGCCGTGCTAGCGAGGTCCTTTGTCCCTGAATTGCTCACACACTCCGGCAGATTCAATGGGGGTCTGGCGGCAGATTTCTTTGACTTTATCGTTGGAAATGCATCTGCTTTGAGTGTCGCAGGATATCCACACATTCTTGCCATCTCTGTCGTAGCATAGCTTTCGTCGGTAAAGTGTGCGGAACAAACGTCCAATTTCTTACCACTTTCGCATCTTTGGGCCACTGGTGCAACTTGAATCCGTCCCTGTTCGTGTTGTGACACCCTCCGACAACACACCGACGAGGCATGATGTCTCCAAGGTACGGAAAACAGTCAAAAAAACGGAAAATAACAGAGCTGATTTGACTCGGTGTTTGAGAAAATGGCGGATTGCTTCCCGATGTGACGTCACGTTGTGACGTCATCGCTCCGAGAGCGAATAATAGAAAGGTGTTTAATTCGCCAAAATTCACCCATTTAGAGTTTGGAAATCGGTTAAAAAAATATATGGTCTTTTTTCTGCAACATCAAGGTATATATTGACGCTTACATAGGTCTGGTGATAATGTTCCCCTTTAACAGAGCAACAGGTGATTAGATAAACACTCCCAGATGGGTCATCTACGCACCTGTCGCTGATATCGAAGCCGGTCCTGGCAACCCCCCCTTCGCTGCAGGTCCGCAGGCCACGCCCCCCCCACCCCACACAAGGATTTTAAGTGCGCCTTATAGTCCGGAAAATACGGTAAATATCGCAATAAGAAACTAGTAATGGAAACCCCCATATTTCGAAAAACCTCTCAAATATCGCTGAAACCTTTTTACGCTCTTGTGAGGTGGTTTTTCAGAAGTGGCGGCGCTCTGATCCAAGACAACTTGGGCAGACGGGTCCTATTGGTCTCGGCCAGGGCGAGTGAGGCGGCACCGGGCCGTCTCATAGGTCCCTTCCCGGCATACTCAGAGAGACCCACATGCCCGAACATAGTCGAGGGGGACCCTTGAATCCACAATTCGTCTGTGAATTCCTCATTCACAAATCTCTCCCAAACGTCCCTTACTCGTTGCCTTTGAGCGATCACCCGTTGCCTTCGTCTTCTATGGACAATCACAGCAACAGCAGGGGCGGCAATTGTAATCACAGCTCCAAAACCATGGAATCACAAAGTGTTCATTTCCCTCAAGGTGGTGAGGTTTTACAAGAAGGATAATTCATGACGCAAATCACCTGCATCATGCAGGTGTGTCAAACGTACGGATGAGTTTGCTAAGTATAAAAATGAGCCGAAATTTTTGAATGAAAGAAACTGCTGTTCTAAATGTGTCCACTAGATGTCGCAATATCAATTATTTGTATCTTTGTGGATGATGGTACATATGTACAATATAAACCACATGATGTTAGTACATCAGTCGAGGAAAATGACCAAACTACATATATAACATCCTGTCATTTCCATCCATTTTCTACCGCTTGTCCTTTTTTGGGTTGTGAGGGGGTGCTGATGCCTATCTCAGCTGCATTTGGGCGGAAGGCGGAGTACGCCCTGGACAAGTCGCCACCTCATCACAGCATCCTGTAATTTGATTTTGATATTATTTTTTTATCTTGATTGATTGAAAATTAACACCAATGAGTTGACTGATGAACATTATCACATCATTTATTCAGAAAGTATAAATAACGACAAATAAAGGTAGAATACTATTAACCGCAATATGTAAGTGTAAAAAAACAACAACATTATGATTTGTACATTGTCAGAATGTGCTTGTTCTATTTCTAAACAAAGAAAACAATCTGAAATTGTCTTTATTTTTAAGTTATCGTGCCGTGATTTTACCAGTCCGGCCCACTTGGGAGTAGATTTTTCTCCATGTGGCCCCCCATCTAAAAGGAGTTTGACACCCCTGCTTTAACGGAATCACCCACAAGTCGTAATTTTAGGAATATCGTTTTTATTTTGCGATAAAACTGCAATGGAAACACAGCTATTGTCAAAGCACTGGAATAAGGTTCCTTAAGGGATTTTCACAATAAAAACACAACCCACATTAATTTATAATTCATATTTTAGAATATTTCACACATTTTTTCACTGCTGGACTCTAGAAAGAGGTTCCGCAGCCTCCGTAGCAGAACCTCCGGGTTCTGTAACAGCTTCTTCCCTCAGGCCATAAGACTCTTGAACGCATCATAATAATCTCCTCAAAACCGACACCTTCATGTCGCTTCCCATCCTACACAGTGGAATTTTACAAGCCTTTTGATTGGTAAGATCAAAGACAGCTTTTGTCTGCTCGCCGGGAACTCATTGAAACACAAAGTTTTGTGATAACTTAGATACAATTATTTTGACACTTATGGTAACAATGCTTCTTCCCTCAGGCCATAAGACTCTTGAACGCATCATAACAATCTCCTCAATTCCCCCCCAAAAACGGATTAACTCGCTGGATTATAAAGACAATATAACATACATCCATAAACGTGGATGCATATGCAAAAGTGTAATATGTTTATCTGTAGAGTAAATATATTTGGTAACACTTTAGTATGGGGAACATATTCACCATTAATTAGTTGCTTATTAAACATGCAAATTAGTAACATATTGGCTCTTAATTAGTCATTATTAAGTACTTATAAATGCCTTATTCTGCATGGCCTTATTATATAACCCTAACCCTAACCCTAACCAAATAACTCTAAATTAAGTCTTTATTACTTAGAATATGTTCCCCATACTAAAGTGTTACCATCTATTTATATCTGCACCTTATTGTTCTTTTATCCTGCACTACAACGTTCCTATCTGTACTATAAAGTTCAAATTTGAATGACAAAAAAGGAAGTCCAAGTCTAAGTGTCAGGTTCAAAGACTGATGACATCTATTAAACAGGACAAGAAGCAAAGAATCAAACAGAGACAGAATTCAATTTGCTCAATTTGAGGCGACTGTACTCTCTGTAAAGTATTCCACCACGCTCTGACGAAAAAAGGTTTACGTCTCCTCTGTTACTTGGATATTCCCTGTTTACACAACAGCTGTTTCTGAAGGAATGGGGGGTATGTTAACAGCCATTGTTTTCGGTCACATTAACACATAAGAAAAAGATGCCTCGGGCTTGGGTTAGTCCTGGATCGAGCTTGGGCAAGTCTAAGATCACAATAGATAACCCCTCTCTTGTCTCCTCCCATCGTACACAATGGAATTTTCCAAGCCTCTGGCTTGGTGCAACAAAGACAGCTTTCATCTGTTCACTGGGAACTCAGAGAACGGAAAGTTTTTTGATAATTTACATACAATTTTTCTGACACTAAGTCTAAGTAGAGTATCCATTGGTGAAAATGTGAGTTATTCAGATCCAACTATTATTTTATGACTGCTACCAGTCAATATTTCCTTGAACAAAAATAAGTATATTCTGAAAAAAAATCTTTCAAAGAAATATAAAACATTTTTAGCGGCTCTTTGACAGGAATGGCGCTTCAAGATCGGAGTCCCTTCAGGGAGCCATAAAAGCCATCTCTACAAAACTGATGTTTAACCTTTGGAGATTACAAGCTACAGTATATCTTGGTTTACTTTAAAGCAGCAACACTTTGTTTTCAGAAGAACAACCCGTCACATGACACCAGCCCGTCGATACTTGTCAGCCGTGTTTACATCTCATTGCATTTTAAATACATGCGCTGCCTTCGGATGCATTGGTTTGTGGAGCATGATGGGACATACGCATGCATGTGTGAGCACCTCAGCTGCCATTCGCCCTAAACTATTTAGACACGCTGAAGCGTTTTCTACATGTAGACTGCGCTGAATGACTGACGATACAATCGAGCATGCCGGCGCATCCCTTCATATTGCAACCGTTTCGTCCGACATACGAATGCAATAACATTGATTTATGGCGTGTCAGCCGACATTCGTTTACAGCTCTCTAAACCGTCTCAACCAAAAGAGGAGGTATCAAACCGGACTTTTATGTGAAAATCCACTCTTTTAAAGCATACAAGGGAAATGGTCCGACTCCTTATAAATGTACTAAAGACAACATATATCTATTTACCATACAACTGCTGGACCATATGTCATGCCATGAGATAATGTCCTAAATAGAGGAAAAACTAGATGAAACCTTCTCTGGATTTATGTTCAACTGTTTTAACCCATGCTTATTGTCAGGTTCAAACACTGATGACATCTATTAAACTGACAAAAAAGCAAGGAATTAAACAGACATAACTAAATTTGGCTCAATGTCCCACCACGCTCTGACGAAAGATTGTACTCTTTTATTTGGACTTTCCCTGATTACATGGCAACAGCTGTTTCTAAAGGGACAGGGGTCGTAAACAGCCGCTGCCTTTGGTCACAAAACAGTTCAAAGAAAAGGTGCGTAGATCTCGGGTCAAGACAAAATCTTCCTGTGGATTACAATACATCAAAGAAACCGACACCTTCATGTCGCATCCCATCCTACACAGTGGAGTTTTACAAGCCTTTTGATTGGTAAGATCAAAGACAGCTTTTGTCTGCTCGCCGGGAACTCATTGAAACACAAAGTTTTGTGATAACTTAGATACAATTATTCTGACACTAATAGTAACAATGGTTGTTGTCTGCATTTTGGTACCCAACATGGTCCTTTTATGCGTTTTGTGTTTTTCAAGATGCAACACATTTTCTAAAATGTTCTCCAGTCAAACTTCTTTGAGCAGCCACCCCTTGCCGACGGCGGGAACATAAAAAACTCCCCCCACAGAGAAAAGTACTGTTATGACACTAGTCTATGTTTGATGCTGCCACTTATTTTGCTTTCCGGAATATTTTCTTTTACTCTGTATTAGTGTTTTCCCGATACCAATATTTTGGTACCGGCACCAAAACATTTTTGATACTTTTCGGTACTTTTCGATACTTTTCTAAATAAAGGGGACCACAAAAAATTGCAATATTGGCTTTATTTTAACAATCTTAGGGTACATTAAACATATATATCTTATTGCAAGTTTGTCCTTGAATAAAATAGTGAACATACAAGACAACTTGTCTTTTAGTAGTAAGTAAGCAAACAAAGGCTCCTATTTAGTCTGCTGACATATGCAGTAACATATTGTGTCATTTATCATTCTATTATTTTGTCAACATTATTAAGGACAAGTGGTAGAAAATGAATTATTCATCTACTTGTTCATTTACTGTTAATATCTGCTTACTTTCTCTTTTAACATGTTCTATCTACACTTTTGTTAAAATGCAATAATCACTTATTCTTCTGTTGTTTAGTTTTGGATGATACCACAAATTTGGGTATCAATCCGATACCAAGTAGTTACAGGATCATACATTGGTCATATTCAAAGTCCTCATGTGTCCAGGGACATATTTCCTGAGTTTATATATATAATATAAATGGAAAAAAAACGAAAGAAGATAACATACTATAATATAATCATAGTAGCATCGACTAAATACGCTCCTGTACTTGGTATCATTACAGTGGATGTCAGGTGTAGATCCACCAATGGCGTTTGTTTACATTTTGACGCCGGTGAGCTACGGTGCGTAGTGAAACATGTTTAGCTATTTATCGTCCTACAGGGATGATACTTGTAAGAAACTTACTTTATTTGTCACCATGGAGGCGAGGATTAGTGATTTAGAAGTAGCTAAAACACTGCCGACTGCGGCTCGACTTTAGCCGCTAGCTAGTTAGCCATGTCTTAAAGCACCTCTTCCGGTGGGCGTTTCGGTGCTATAACTTCACTGGGACAGGTACCGGTACGTTTCAGAGGCGGTATAGTACCGAATATGATTGATTAGTAGCGCGGTACTATACTAATACCGGTATACCGTACAACCCTTGTGGATACTAACATCAAAACTTGCTATGATATGAATTGTTTTGGGCTTTCTTCCATATTTTTTAAGTTTTCTCACCTGAAAGAATATATACACTCACCCCCCTGGGACCTTTGGGTTGATTCCCATTATAAAGAATATATTTTCATTAAAACATGTAAATATTAAAGGCCTACTGAAATGCGGTTTTCTTATTTAAACGGGGATAGCAGGTCCATTCTATGTGTCATACTTGATCATTTCGCGATATTGCCATATTTTTGCTGAAAGGATTTAGTAGAGAACATCGACGATAAAGTTCACAACTTTTGGTCGCTGATAAAAAAAAGCCTTGCCTGTACCGGAAGTAGCAGACGAGTAGCGTGACGTCACAGGTTGTGGAGCTCCTCACATCCGCACATTGTTTACAATCATGGCCACCAGCAGCGAGAGCGATTTGGACCGAGAAAGCGACGATTTCCCCATTAATTTGAGCGAGAATGAAAGATTTGTGGATGAGGAAAGTGAGAGTGAAGGACTAGAGATAGGGAAGATGCTGTGAGAGACGGGTGGGACCTGATATTCAGCTGGGAATGACTAAAACAGTAAATAAACACAAGACATATATATACTCTATTAGCCACAACACAACCAGGCTTATATTTAATATGCCACAAATTAATCCCGCATAACAAACACCTCCTCCCTCCCGTCCATATAACCCGCCAATACAACTCAAACACCTGCACAACACACTCAATCCCACAGCCCAAAGTACCGTTCACCTCCCCAAAGTTCATACAGCACATACATTTCCCCAAAGTCCCCAAAGTTACGTACGTGACATGCACATAGCGGCCCGCACGTACGGGCAAGCGATCAAATGTTTGGAAGCCGCAGCTGCATGCGTACTCACAGTACCGCATCTGCGTATCCAACTCAAAGTCCTCCTGGTAAGAGTCTATGTTGTCCCAGTTCTTCACAGGCTAATGATAAAGCTTGACTGTCATCTTTCGGGAATGTAAACAATGAAACACCGGCTGTGTTTGTGTTGCTGCAGTCGGCCTTAATACACCGCTTCCCACCTACAGCTTTCTTCTTTGCTGTCTCCATTGTTCATTGAACAAATTGCAAAAGATTCACCAATCACAGATGTCCAGAATAATGTGGAATTTTGCGATGAAAACAGACGACTTAATAGCTGGCCACCATGCTGTCCCAAAATGTCCTCTACAATCCGTGACGTCACGCGCTGACGTCATCATACCGAGACGTTTTCAGCAGGATATTTCGCGCGAAATTTAAAATTGCACTTTAGGCCGTATTGGCATGTGTTGCAATGTTAAGATTTCATCATTGATATATAAACTATCAGACTGCGTGGTCGGTAGTAGTGGGTTTCAGTAGGCCTTTAAGTAATCACATTTTACCCCCGGTAATTTGTGATGGATATAATATTTTTTCATATTTATTTACACAGATCATTTTAAGTTTTTAAATATCCTATCAAGACTGGACAGTGTTTGCTTTATGTAAATGTTTGTTTATTTAACTTTTTTTTTTTTCTTTTTTCTTTTTTTCACCAAATGTGAAGTGAATTATATTTATATAGCGCTTTTCTCTAGTGACTAAAAGCGCTTTACATAGTGAAACCCCAATATCTAAGTTACATTTTTAAGCCAGTGTGGGTGGCACTGGGAGCAGGTGGGTAAAGTGTCTTGCCCAAGGACACAACGGCAGTGGCTAGGATGGCAGAAGCGGGGATCGAACATGGAAACCTCAAGTTGCTGGCACGGCCGCTCTAGCAACCGAGCTATACCGCCCAAACGGACGCAAAAACACTCTTTTACAGCCACACACACACACGACAGTATCTCTCACGCAAACAGACACTCACATCCTTACCAGTGCTGGCACAGGCTCAATTTAAAAATAAATCTACTATAAATGACAATAGAAAGAATTACCTGCAGTGCACCAGCACCGTCTGCAACTCAGCCGAGTATGTGTCATCGTGACAGCAAAGTGCCTCTCCTCAGTTAAAACATGCAACTATTTCCAGAAGCCATTCATCCTCCACAATATTAATCGGCCTGAAAGCTGCAGCCAACCATTTAGCTAAAGCTATTGGTTGTATATATAAAATTAAAAAAATAAAATACAAATGTTGTTGGTTCTCATGGTGTCTATGTTGTAAACTGTTCAGGAGGACACCAGTAAGCAGTTAGCAAGTGGTATTTAAAGGGGAACTGCACTGTTTGGGGGGAATTTTGCCTATCATTCACAATCCTTATGAGAGACAAGATCACGTATATGCATTTTATTTTTATTTTTTTGCATTCAAATCGGCTCGTTCTAGGTGACTAGCAATGGAAAATCACTCTGAAAAAGCATGCAAAAGGCGTCAACAACACCCCATTTACATCTCGTGACCTGAATATTAACCAAGTATTATTAGGGACCGCAATGTCCCTTTGGGACAGAGGACCCTATTGTATTTTGTGCGTTTTATTCTTTCTTTCTTTATTATTATACCGCCGCGTCTTTCAGCTGTAATTTGACCCCCTTAACATGCTTCAAAACTCACCATACAGTATTTGACACACACATCAGGACTGGCGAAAATTGCGATCGAATCAAAAAACCAAACCCTATAACTCAAAATTGCGCTCTAGCGCCCCCTAGGAAAAAACACAGACAAAACTGCTTGTAACTTCCGGTAGGAATGTCGTAGAGACATGAAACAAAAATCTATATGTAGGTCTGACTTAGATCTAGATTTAATACAATTACATCCTTCAGCAAAAATCTACAGGAAGTTTGCAATTCCCCCTTCTAAACAACATTTTAGTAAAAACAGTCACTTTTGCCTCTTTGAGCTGTAATTTGACCCCCTTAACATGCTTCAAAACTCACCATACAGTATTTGACACACACATCAGGACTGGCAAAAATTGCGATCTAATAAAAAACCCAACCCCAAAACTCAAAATTGCGCTCTCGCGCCCCCTAGGAAGAAAACACAGACACAACTGCTCCTAGGATGAAAACACAGACAAAACTGTCTGTAGCTTCCAGTAGGAATGTCTTAGAGACATGAAACAAAAATCTCTATGTAGGTCTGACTTAGACCTATATTTCAAACAATGACATCCTTCAGCAAAAATCTACAGGAAGTTTGCAATTCCCCCTTCTAAACTAAATTTTAGTAAAAACAGTCACTTTTGCCTCTTTGAGCTGTAATTTGACCCCCTTAACATGCTTCAAAACTCACCATACAGTATTTGACACACACATCAGGACTGGCGAAAATTGCGATCGAATCAAAAAACCAAACCCTATAACTCAAAATTGCGCTCTAGCGCCCCCTAGGAAAAGACACAGACAAAACTGCTTGTAACTTCCGGTAAGAATGTCGTAGAGACATGAAACAAAAATCTCTATGTAGGTCTGACTTAGATCTAGATTTCATACAATGACATCCTTCAGCAAAAATCTACAGGGAGTTTGCAATTCCCCCTTCTAAACAAAATGTTAGTAAAAACAGTCACTTTTGCCTCTTTGAGCTGTAATTTGACCCCCTTAACATGCTTCAAAACTCACCATACAGTATTTGACACACACATCAGGACTGGCAAAAATTGCGATCTAATAAAAAACCAAACCCTATAACTCAAAATTGGGCTCTAGCGCCCCCTAGGAAAAAACACAGACAAAACTGCCTGTAACGTCCGGTAGGAATGTCGTAGAGACATGAAACAAAAATCTCTATGTAGGTCTGACTTAGACCTATATATCATACAAAGACATCCTTCAGCAAAAATCTACAGGAAGTTTGCAATTCCCCCTTCTAAACAAAATTTTAGTAAAAACAGTTACTTTTGCCTCTTTGAGCTGTAATTTGACTCCCTTAACATGCTTCAAAACTCACCAAACTGGACACACACATCAGGACTGGCAAAAATTGCGATCTAATAAAAAACCCAACCCCAAAACTCAAAATTGCGCTCTCGCGCCCCCTAGGAAGAAAACACAGACACAACTGCTCCTAGGAAAAAAACTCAGACAAAACTGCCTGTAACTTCCAGTAGGAATGTTGTAGAGACATGAAACTAAAACCTCTATGTAGGTCTCACTTAGACCTACATTTCAAGTAGTGACAACCCCCAGCTAAAATCAACAGGAAGTTTGCAATTCCCCCTTCAAAACAAAAGTTTTGTAAAAAACGGTCACCTTTTTTCAAACATTATCTCCTCTGAGCGCGTTTGTCGTGTCGGCTTCAAACTAGCACAGGAGAGAGATTGAACCCTTCTGATTAAAAGTTGACGAAAAAGTTTTAATTACTGCTCCGGTTTGGATTTTATGTGCCGTCAAAGTCGGTCCCGTCCATCGCTGCTTGCAGCTTTAATTGATATTGATATTGATATTGCGCTATTGTTACTATAGGCTGTTTACGCAGACAAACTACTTATAGTCGCAACGTGATCACAGAGAAAGTAAAAGTTAAAGTACCAGTACCACTGATAGTCACACACACACTAGGTGTGGTGAAATATGCCCTCTGCATTTGACCCATCCCCTTGTTCCACCCCCTGGGAGGTGAGGGCATCAGTGAGCAGCAGCTGTGGCCACGCCTGGGAATCAATTTTTGGTGATTTAACCCCCAATTCCAACCCTTGATGCTATGTGCCAAGCAGGGAGGCAATGGGTCCCATTTTATAGTCTTTGGTATGACTCGGCCGGGGTTTGAACTCACAACCTACCGATCTCAGGGCGGACATTCTATCCACTAGGCCACTGAGTAGGCCGATATGTTGCTGCATACGTCAGCAGACGTTCACTATTTTATTTACGGACAAACTTGCAATAAGATACATATTTGTACACAAAGATTTTTTGTTAAAGCTATTAAAGCCATTTTTTGTGGTAACCTTTATTTAGAAAAGTATCAAAAAGTACCGAAAAGTATCAACATTATTTTAGTACCGGTACCAGTACCAAAATGTTGGTTTCAGGACAAAACTAGTTGTGGACATAAACCAAGAAATTCATCTGTGACATTCAATTCGATACATTAAGATACGCTAATTCGTAGCATCTGCTTTTTTTTAACCATTTGCAAGGATTATGATTAATTCTTCATCTAAACGACTACATTTTAACATTCCATCAGTCATTGTCCAGTAAGTGATTATTTTATTATGTTTGTTGTCTCTCATTAAATCTGCCAGAGGTTATATTTCTCTTCTTTAGTTGAGAAGAATTGTTGTACATTCTTGGGTAGCAGGTTATAGTTTGCTTTGTACATAAATGTGGCAGTTTACAAATTCATAATATCATTGAATTTTCGTATTTTTGTAAATAAAGGGTTTGAATGTTCTCTATATCCAACGTTATGTACTATTCTAACTTACCTAAGGATGTGTAAAATGTTGTTTACTAACCTACAAAGTCAGGCAAAAAGACTAACAAACATCTAACTTTGGACAAAGGTGTTGTCACGGTTTGGTTGCAGCTTGCTGCGAGGTTCGACTCCGGACAGGACTTGCAGGTAGGAACATGATTTAATCTTGAAAAGTCAAAACAGCACCACAAACAGAAAAATAACAGGAGCATGAAGCAAACAATGACGCCAGACTGAGCGTGGTGAGCAAGGTAACTAAATATCCATCCATCTTCTTCCGCTTATCAGAGGTCGGGTCACGGGGGCAGCAGCCTAAGCAGGGAAGCCCAGACCTCCCTCTCCCCAGCCACTTCGTCCAGCTCCTCCCGGGGGATCCCGAGGCGTTCCCAGGCCAGCCGGGAGACATAGTCTTCCCAACGTGTCCTGGGTCTTCCCCGTGGCCTCCTACCGGTCAGACGTGCCCTAAACAGGCGATCGGGTGGCATCCTGACCAGATGCCCGAACGACCTCATCTGGCTCCTCTCAATGTGGAGGAGCAGCGGCTTTACTTTGAGCTCCCCCCGGATGACAGAGCTTCTCACCCTATCTCTAAGGGAGAGCCCCGTCACCCGGCGGAGGAAACTCGTTTCGGCCGCTTGTACCCGTGATCTTGTCCTTTCGGTCATAACCCAAAGCTCATGACCATAGGTGAGGATGGGAACGTAGATCGACCGGTAAATTGAGAGCTTTGCCTTCCGGCTCAGCTCCTTCTTCACCACAACGGATCGATACAGCGTCCGCATTACTGAAGATGCCGCACCGATCCGCCTGTCGATCTCACGATCCACTCTTCCCTCACTCGTGAACAAGACTCCGAGGTACTTGAACTCCTCCACATGGGGCAGGGTCTCCTCCCCAACCCGAAGATGGCATTCCACCCTTTTCCGGGCGAGAACCATGGACTCGGACTTGGAGGTGCTGATTCTCATCCCAGTCGCTTCACACTCGGCTGCGAACCGATCCAGCGAGAGCTGAAGATCCTGGCCAGATGAAGCCATCAGGACCACATCATCTGCAAAAAGCAGAGACCTAATCCTGCAGCCACCAAACCGGATCCCCTCAACGCCTTGACTGCGCATAGAAATTCTGTCCATAAAAGTTATGAACAGAATCGGTGACAAAGGGCAGCCTTGGCGGAGTCCAACCCTCACTGGAAACGTGTCCGACTTACTGCCGGCAATGGGGACCAAGCTCTGACACTGATCATACAGGGAGCGGACCGCCAAAATCAGACAGTCCGATACCCCATACTCTCTGAGCACTCTCCACAGGACTTCCCGAGGGACACGGTCGAATGCCTTCTCCAAGTCCACAAAGCACATGTAGACTGGTTGGGCAAACTCCCATGCACCCTCAAGGACCCTGCCGAGAGTATAGAGCTAACTAAATAGCTCTCTGATTAGTGGTTGACAACAACTGAGCGTGGGACCACTAACCAGAGGCAGGTGAACCCAATTAATCCCCATGGTGACCAAAATAAACCCAGGAGTGCACAAACAGGAACTCAGGGAGTCCAAAACTAACAGAACATAACAAAACATGATCCGAACCACGGATCATGACAGGTTTATTTTAATTTGTTCTAAAATCAAGCATTAATGTACACACTAAATAGCTGATTGGCAGCAAATATTGGATATCTGAAAGAACTAACAGGGACGACAACAAAAAAATGAAAATATTTTGTATGTAAATCTGCCGCTTAGCTTGTCCCCAGTTTGCCTTGAGGGCCACAGTCAACGTAATAGCCTATTTTAAACAGCAGCATATCTCATCTCGGAGTTAATGAAATGCTCCATGCCAACAACTGTCTAATCAAAACCAGATATTTCGCCACATTGCACTAACAGGGTCGATCAGCGGAACGAGGCTCCGTGGTGTAATGGATCCCAAATGAGAGTAGTTCTCATCGCTGGTGACCTCAGACATGCAGCAGGTTTTCCCATTACTTCCCAGTCAGCTGCACCTAATATTTGTCTCATTTATAGGAAAACAACGTATATAGCTCATGGCAATGAAATAAATTGCTGGTTGTTCCGACAGTTACACCCAATTTCCAAGCCAAAGCGGGATAATAGGCTTTAACAACTGTGGGAACAGAGCAGATAGGCTGTTAACTGAATCATATACACACTAGGGGGCAGCAGACACTGGGTCCTGGGGGCAAATGCATGTGTGTGTGTGTTTGTAAAAGAAAGAAAAAAAGTAATTCCCACTGATAGCCTCATTCTGGTTGGACTGAAGGCTCTGTTATGCTACACAGTGTCACGGTGCCAGCGTAAGAGACTCCGTGCTCCTCCCCTCGAAAACCCTCACGTGCACTTGGAAGTTCTAACTTCGCGTCAGACTGACGAGCTCTGATTGGTCAGCCATTTTTATGAGGTGAGTCTCTGAGCAGAGGGACCACCTATTGTATGACAGAAAGCAACGGTGATTCAACGTTTGCATGTAAACTGTTGGCTACGTGTCTTGTGCAGGGTTTACCCTTAATGGATTTGACTGTGGCGGTGCACCACCGCAACACATTAGCCGCCACACCTTAAAAATGTTTTTTTTTTTTGCATAACAGACAAAATAAAGTAACATATAGATCCACTATGGACTGGACTCTCACACTACTATGTTAGCTCCACTATGGACTGGACTCTCACACTACTATGTTATCTCCACTATGGACTGGACTCTCACATTATTAACTAGATCCACTATGGACAGGACTCTCACA
Organism: Nerophis lumbriciformis; assembly: GCF_033978685.3. NCBI lineage: Eukaryota > Metazoa > Chordata > Actinopteri > Syngnathiformes > Syngnathidae > Nerophis > Nerophis lumbriciformis. The sequence goes on from NC_084559.2 coordinate 21,697,408, forward strand.
CTATTATGTTAGATCCACTATGGACTGGACTCTCATACTATTAACTAGATCCACTATGGACTGGACTCTCACACTATTAACTAGATCCACTATGGACTGGACTCTCACACTATTATGTTAGATCCACTATGGACTGGACTCTCACACTATTAACTAGATCCACTATGGACTGGACTCCCACACTATTATGTTAGATCCACTATGGACTGGACTCTCACACTATTAACTAGATCCACTATGGACTTGACTCTCACACTATTAACTAGATCCACTATGGACTGGACTCTCACACTACTATGTTAGCTCTACTATGGACTGGACTCTCACATTATTAACTAGATCCACTATGGACTGGACTCTCACACTATTAACTAGATCCACTATGGACTGGACTCTCACACTACTATGTTAGCTCCACTATGGACTGGACTCTCACACTATTAACTAGATCCACTATGGACTGGACTCTCACACTACTATGTTAGCTCCACTATGGACTGGACTCTCACATTATTAACTAGATCCACTATGGACAGGACTCTCACACTATTATGTTAGATCCACTATGGACTGGACTCTCATACTATTAACTAGATCCACTATGGACTGGACTCACACTATTAACTAGATCCACTATGGACTGGACTCTCACACTATTATGTTAGATCCACTATGGACTGGACTCTCACACTATTAACTAGATCCACTATGGACTGGACTCTCACACTACTATGTTAGCTCCACTATGGACTGGACTCTCACACTACTATGTTATCTCCACTATGGACTGGACTCTCACATTATTAACTAGATCCACTATGGACAGGACTCTCACACTATTATGTTAGATCCACTATGGACTGGACTCTCATACTATTAACTAGATCCACTATGGACTGGACTCTCACACTATTAACTAGATCCACTATGGACTGGACTCTCACACTATTATGTTAGATCCACTATGGACTGGACTCTCACACTATTAACTAGATCCACTATGGACTGGACTCCCACACTATTATGTTAGATCCACTATGGACTGGACTCTCACACTATTAACTAGATCCACTATGGACTTGACTCTCACACTATTAACTAGATCCACTATGGACTGGACTCTCACACTACTATGTTAGCTCTACTATGGACTGGACTCTCACATTATTAACTAGATCCACTATGGACTGGACTCTCACACTATTAACTAGATCCACTATGGACTGGACTCTCACACTACTATGTTAGCTCCACTATGGACTGGACTCTCACACTATTAACTAGATCCACTATGGACTGGACTCTCACACTACTATGTTAGCTCCACTATGGACTGGACTCTCACATTATTAACTAGATCCACTATGGACAGGACTCTCACACTATTATGTTAGATCCACTATGGACTGGACTCTCATACTATTAACTAGATCCACTATGGACTGGACTCACACTATTAACTAGATCCACTATGGACTGGACTCTCACACTATTATGTTAGATCCACTATGGACTGGACTCTCACACTATTAACTAGATCCACTATGGACTGGACTCCCACACTATTATGTTAGATCCACTATGGACTGGACTCTCACACTATTAACTAGATCCACTATGGACTTGACTCTCACACTATTAACTAGATCCACTATGGACTGGACTCTCACACTACTATGTTAGCTCTACTATGGACTGGACTCTCACATTATTAACTAGATCCACTATGGACTGGACTCTCACACTATTAACTAGATCCACTATGGACTGGACTCTCACACTACTATGTTAGCTCCACTATGGACTGGACTCTCACACTATTAACTAGATCCACTATGGACTGGACTCTCACACTACTATGTTAGCTCCACTATGGACTGGACTCTCACATTATTAACTAGATCCACTATGGACTGGACTCTCACACTATTAACTAGATCCACTATGGACTGGACTCTCACACTATTAACTAGATCCACTATGGACTGGACTCTCACACTATTAACTAGATTCACTATGGACTGGACTCCCACACTATTATGTTAGATCCACTATGGACTGGACTCTCACACTATTAACTAGATCCACTATGGACTGGACTCTCACACTATTAACTAGATCCAGTATGGACTTGACTCTCACACTACTATGTTAGCTCCACTATGGACTGGACTCTCACATTATTAACTAGATCCACTATGGACTGGACTCTCACACTATTAACTAGATTCACTATGGACTGGACTCTCACATTATTAACTAGATCCACTATGGACTGGACTCTCACACTATTAACTAGATTCACTATGGACTGGACTCCCACACTATTATGTTAGATCCACTATGGACTGGACTCTCACACTATTAACTAGATCCACTATGGACTGGACTCTCACACTATTAACTAGATCCACTATGGACTGGACTCTCACACTATTAACTAGATCCACTATGGACTGGACTCTCACACTATTAACTAGATCCACTATGGACTGGACTCTCACACTATTAACTAGATTCACTATGGACTGGACCCCCACACTATTATGTTAGATCGACTATGGACTGGACTCTCACACTATTAACTAGATCCACTATGGACTGGACTCTCACACTATTAACTAGATCCACTATGGACTGGACTCTCACACTATTATGTTAGATCCACTATGGACTGGACTCTCACACTATTAACTAGATCCACTATGGACTGGACTCCCACACTATTATGTTAGATCCACTATGGACTGGACTCTCACACTATTAACTAGATCCACTATGGACTTGACTCTCACACTATTAACTAGATCCACTATGGACTGGACTCTCACACTACTATGTTAGCTCCACTATGGACTGGACTCTCACATTATTAACTAGATCCACTATGGACTGGACTCTCACACTATTAACTAGATCCACTATGGACTGGACTCTCACACTACTATGTTAGCTCCACTATGGACTGGACTCTCACACTATTAACTAGATCCACTATGGACTGGACTCTCACACTACTATGTTAGCTCCACTATGGACTGGACTCTCACATTATTAACTAGATCCACTATGGACTGGACTCTCACACTATTAACTAGATCCACTATGGACTGGACTCTCACACTATTAACTAGATCCACTATGGACTGGACTCTCACACTATTAACTAGATTCACTATGGACTGGACTCCCACACTATTATGTTAGATCCACTATGGACTGGACTCTCACACTATTAACTAGATCCACTATGGACTGGACTCTCACACTATTAACTAGATCCAGTATGGACTTGACTCTCACACTACTATGTTAGCTCCACTATGGACTGGACTCTCACATTATTAACTAGATCCACTATGGACTGGACTCTCACACTATTAACTAGATTCACTATGGACTGGACTCCCACACTATTATGTTAGATCCACTATGGACTGGACTCTCACACTATTAACTAGATCCACTATGGATTGGACTCTCACACTACTATGTTAGCTCCACTATGGACTGGACTCTCACATTATTAACTAGATTCACTATGGACTGGACTCACACTATTATGTTGGATCCACTATGGACTGGACTCTCACACTATTAACTAGATCCACTATGGACTGGAGTCTCACACTATTAACTAGATCCACTATGGACTGGACTCTCACACTATTAACTAGATCCACTATGGACTGGACTCTCACACTATTAACTAGATCCACTATGGACTGGACTCTCACACTATTAACTAGATTCACTATGGACTGGACCCCCACACTATTATGTTAGATCGACTATGGACTGGACTCTCACACTATTAACTAGATCCACTATGGACTGGACTCTCACACTATTAACTAGATCCACTATGGACTGGACTCTCACACTATTATGTTAGATCCACTATGGACTGGACTCTCACACTATTAACTAGATCCACTATGGACTGGACTCTCACACTATTATTTTAGATCCACTATGGACTGTACTCTCACACTATTAACTAGATCCAATATGGACTGGACTCTCACTATTATGTTAGATCCACTATTGATTGGACTCTCACACTATTAACTAGATCCACTATGGACTGTACTCTCACACTATTATGTTAGATCCACTATGGATTGGACTCTCACACTATTAACTAGATTCACTATGGACTGGACTCTCACACTATTAACTAGATCCACTATGGACTGGACTCTCACACTATTATGTTAGATCCACAATGGACTGGACTCTCACACTATTAATTAGATCGACTATGGACTGGACTCTCACACTATTATGTTAGTTCCACTATGGACTGGACTCTCACACTATTATGTTAGATCCACTATGGACTGGACTCTCACACTATTAACTAGATCCACTATGGACTGGACTCTCACACTATTATGTTAGATCCACTACGGACTGGACTCTCACATTATCAACTAGATCCACTATGGACTGGACTCTCACACTATTATGTTAGATCTACTATGGACTGGACTCTCACACTATTAACTAGATCCACTATGGACTGGACTCTCACACTATTATGTTAGATCCACTATGGACTGGACTCTCACACTATTAACTAGATCCACTATGGACTGGACTCTCACACTATATTATGTTATATCCACTATGGACTGGACTCTCACACTGTTAACTAGATCCAATATGGACTGGACTCTCACTATTATGTTAGATCCACTATGGATTGGACTCTCACACTATTAACTAGATCCACTATGGACTGGACTCTCACACTATTAACTAGATCCACTATGGACTGGACTCTCACACTATTAACTAGATCCACTATGGACTGGACTCTCACACTATCATGTTAGATCCACTACGGACTGGACTCTCACACTATCATGTTAGATCCACTACGGACTGGACTCTCACACTATTATTCTAGAACCACTCGACGTCCATTGCACCGGTCGCCCAGAGGGGTCCACATCTGCGGTCCCTTCCAAGGTTTCTCATTGTCATCTCATTGGGTTGAGTTTTTTCTTGCCTGATGTGGGATCTAAACCGAGGATGTGGTTGTGGCTTGTGCAGCCCTTTGAGACATTCGTGATTTAGGGCTATATAAGTAAACTTTCATTGATTGATTGATTGACGTTGTAGCATATTACAATCTTGAGGGTGTTATCATGAGTAGGTCCTGGGCATGACGTTAAAGAGCATCCGGCAGTGGAGGCTCCTCTATGGGGTCTTGGGGCACTAGGAGGTTAACCCCTTTACTACGGACACCCCGGGTGGCTCTTGGCAAAGGCCTAGTACCTGACTGCCCCCTAGCCAGGGATACGGGTGTGGGCCCAGTTATGGGGAAATAACGACCCAAGGCATGATTGCTAACCCTATGGAGCGGGAAGACGGCTGGGATGGCGGAAGAAGGCTGCAGCAGAAAAGGGTCCCCAGTTGTCTTGGACTCCATGCCACTGGACCCTGACCCGTATCTGTCAAGGATCGTGTGGTGACTGTCTGTGCACCAGTCTCCCCACGTTAAACAAAGTCACGCACAGGGATCCTCCATAAAGGGATACCCCCCTACCAGGAGGATCGTCATACTCGCTTCGTGTGACCGCCGATGAATATCATGGGTCTATGGCAGTGGTTCTTAACCTTGTTGGAGGTACCGAACCCCACCAGTTTCATATGCGCATTCACCGAACCCGAACCGTAATCATAAAATGATATTATATTAAAGAAATACTAATAAAGGTATATTTTACAAACAGAAAGTTACAGGAATGTACACATGATCCCATGTTTACATCTCATTGTGCAACATGTGAATGTTTTAGTGGGAACTAAATACGATATTTGAAAGGGTACACATTATTTCCAAAGCAGGACCCCCCCACCCAGACATATAATACTAGTACACAGCTCATGAAAAACAATATGTTATAGTCATGATAAGTGGGCCAAAACACTTATATTAGAAAATACTCTCATGGAAATGACTGCTGTCATTTGATTACAATAATAAAACAATGAACTTGTTATTTAGTCAGGTTTGGGACAGGTGTGCTGCAGGTCTGACGTCGCTCACATGTGCTCCACTGAATGCTCAAGGAGTTTTTGCATTTGCTCACACATATGGAAAATTAGAGGGAACATTGTTTGGGGGTATCCATAATACGCCAACAGGGAGAAGTTTTTATTTACACGATAAGTCAGGCGTGTCTTGACCTCCGCGGCGGCGGCTCTGCCGAACCCCTGAGGCCGACTCACCGAACCCCTAGGGTTCGATCGAACCCAGGTTAAGAACCACTGGCATACTTGCCAACCTTGAGACCTCCGATTTCAGGAGGTGGGGGGGGCGTGGTCGGGGGTGGGGGGGGGGGGGGTTGGGGCGTGGCTAAAAGGGGAGGAGTATATTTACAGCTAGAATTCACCAAGTCAAGTATTTCATATATATATATATATATATATATATGTATATATAAGAAATACTTGACGTTCAGTGAATTCTAGCTATATATATATATATATATATATATACATATATATATATATATATACATATATATATGTATTTTATTATATATATATATATATATATATATATATATATATATATATATATATATATATATATATATATAAATAAATACTTGAATTTCAGTGTTCATTTATTTACACATATACACACACATAACACTCATCTACTCATTGTTGAGTCAAGGGTTGAATTGTCCATCCTTGTTCTATTCTCTGTCACTATTTTTCGAACCATGCTGAACACCCTCTCTGTATGCATTGTGTGGCACGCACAAAAGTGCTTTCATCAAATGCACTAGATGGCAGTATTGTACTGTTTAAGAGTGTCACAACATTGCTGTTTACGGCAGACGAACTGCTTTACGGTATACAAAAACGTGACTGCTGTTGTTGTGTGTTGTTACCGCGCTGGGAGGACGTTAATGAAACGGCCTAACAATAAACCCACATAAGAAACCAAGAACTCACCCTTGATCATTCTACAGTTATAACGTGATTGGGCAGGTATACTGTTTATATTGTGGGTTAGCGGACTCAGGTCTCCGCCTGGATTTCGGGAGATTTTCGGGAGAAAATTTGTCCCGGGAGGTTTTCGGGAGAGGCGCTGAATTTCGGGAGTCTCCCGGAAAATCCGGGAGGGTTGGCAAGTATGACCACTGGTCTATGGTAATTGTTGGGTCTATGACTCTGGATGTGCCCAAGTCCTAAAAAATGATTTACACAATATTGTGCTTTACCCACTGTTGTCAAGGCAACAGAACCAGAAAACCCCCACATAGCCCATTGACTTCAAAGACTGAGATGATCAGATCAATGATATTGCATCGTAATCTAGAACCCTGCGAAAGGTTGACCATTGGCTCAGTGTGACACAAAACAGGAGGACGATTCACAGAGCGGATCAGTTCGATATTACAACGTGGGATTTGCAAACAGGTCGGTGGTGAATAAGGGCGATGCAGCCAGATGTCTAATTTGCTGCAGAAGTAGGATGCGGGAAGTAGTGATCACAGAGATCCAACTGAAAAACTATTTAACCTCACAGAACAGTCCTTAATAATCTAATGCCCAAAAACACACACTCGATCGCACACAATTATATAATCTCAACTGAAACGCTACATGAAGAGAAAGTTAAAAGTCACGTTGTCGTGTTTTACAAAACAGAAGTGTTTTTTGTTTATTCTAATTACTGCCAGACTCGTGCAGAGGCAGTGCGGGCATGACTGACTTCTACCTGAGGCCTAATGTGCCATGAATCACAGGGGGAGAGGTAATGATGCATGGTCCAAACCTGCACAACTCCTCCACCAGTACATTTAATGTACATACTCATTGCATTCAAAGGCGTTCACTTGCTCAATGAATTTACATTTTCTTTAGGTAAGCTGGAGAGCCGCCCGATTTTTTAAACACGGTGACTGTTTACTTGGGTGCTCATTTATCACGCAAAGTAATTAAACCACACTCAGTGCTCTTGTTGTATGTTGGAATAATGCAATGCTTCTCAAATAGGGGGGCGGTGAAGTCTGAAGGGAACCTGAGAGGCAGGGGGGGGGGGGCTTCCAGAATTAGTGTCGTTATTCATACTGTAACTTCAACTCCAGATAGGTGGAAACTAGTACTCGAATTATTCAAAAGGCTGACCGGGATATATAATGAACTAATATATAACTCTTGGGTTCACATAAAAGAGGTAGGTAATGCGATATATATATATATATATATATATATATATATATATATATATATATATATATATATATATATATATATATATATTTTTTTTTTTTTTTTTTTTTTTTTGTGATAGTGTGATTGGAGCACATACTTGTTGTTCACAAAAAAAAAAACATTCATGAAGTTTGGTTCTTTTATGAATTTATTATGGGTCTACTGAAAATGTGAGCAAATGTGCTGGGTCAAAAGTATACATACAGCAATGTTAATATTTGGTTACATGTCCCTTGGCAAGTTTCACTGCAATAAGGCGCTTTTGGTAGCCATCCAAAAGCTTCTGTTGAATTTTTGACCACTCCTGTTGACAAAAATTGGTGCAGTTCAGCTAAATTTGTTGGTTTTCCTGACATGGACTTGTTTCTTCAGCATTGTCCACACGTTTAAGTCAGAACTTTGGGAAGGCCATTCTAAAACCTTAATTCTAGCCTGATTTAGCCATTCTTTGACCACTTTTGACGTGTGTTTGGGGTCATTGTCCTGTTGGAACACCTAACTGCGCCAAAGACCCAACCTCCGGCTGTCCTGAAGAATTTGGAGGCAATCCTCCTTTTTCATTGTCCCATTTACTCTCTGTAAAGCACCAGTTCAATTGGCAGCAAAACAGGCCCAGAGCATAATACTACCACCACCATGCTTGACGGTAGAAATGGTGTTCCTGGGATTAAAGGCCTCACATTTTCTCCTCCAAACATATTGCTGGGTATTGTAGCCAAACAGCTACATTTTTGTTTCATCTGACCACAGAACTTTCCTCCAGAAGGTCTTACATCTTTGTCCATGTAATGTCATCAGCCAACAACTATAACAGCCATGATATTATGTTCTTTACAAGCGTATGTAAACTTTTGACTACAACTGTATATATATTCACAATATCCTTAAGTAGAATAAGCTCTTTATTTGGACCTTGATCTACAAAGACATGGTCTCATTCAGAGAAATATCATAAGGTTTTCAATAGTTATTGAATTCAGGGTGAATGCAAAAACATTTATGTCCCTTAGGGGGGCATTACAAAATAACTGAGAACCACTAGACTAATTTAACAATAAACTCAACAAATGTTATGATCCGCTGCCCGGATCATATTCTGTTTGTTTTCAAGTCACTTGTGTTTTCAGCACCTCTTTAGTTTGTTTGTTTCTGTTGCCACGCCGGCAGACGAGCCACCTGACTCGTCCCCGGTGGATTCGGGGACACTTGGCCTGGCGACCCACCACCAAGTCCTCCCTCCACCCTCCCTTGACTCTTGAACTGTATTTTAGTGTTTTGGGTTTTATTTTTTCCAAGGGACATCTGGAATCTGTCCTTAAAGGGGGGAGTACTGTTATGATCCGCTGCCCGGATCATATTATGTTTGTTTTCAAGTCACTTGTGTTTTCAGCACCTCTTTAGTTTGTTTGTTTCTGTTGCCATGACGGTAGATTACAGTCACCTGCCTTCGGTTAGTGTTCCGGACGCGCACCTGTTGCCCGGGCACTAATCAGAGGGCTATGTAGTTTATGTACTGGCCTCACTCGGTCTGTTGGTCTTGTTTGCTCCCATGCAACAAGTTACGCTCTTGGTTTCGCTCATAATCTGCATTTTTGATATTAGCATCTTTTGGCTAACATTTTGTTTTCCGTGCCGTGGCCACCACGCAGCATATTTTGTTCTGCAACTACAATAAATCATTTATTCTCACCTCACGGCTTCCTGACATCCCTCTGCATTTGAAAAGATGACCTCCGGCATCACAATGCCACGCAAGCGTAACAACAAACCCGCAAACCCTGGGAGATTTTCGGGAGGGGCACTAAAATTCGTGAGTCTACCAGGAAAATCCAGAGGGTTGGCAAGTATGACTGGGAGACGCAACTGCTCTGTACTTCTCCCTACGTCCGTGTACCACTCCATACAGCGGCGTTTTAAAAACTCATACATTTTACTTTTTGAAACCGATACCGATAATTTCCGATATTACATTCTAAAGCATTTATCAGCCGATAATATCGGCAGTCCGATGTTATCGGACATCTCTAAATACAACAAAAGAAAAAATAGTAGCGTGCTTATTAGAAGCATTGGAGAGATGAGAAATGTTATTGATGAACAGTTACAAGCAGTGTTATGAGCGATTGTCATGGCACAGACAAAATTATAGAGTATTTTGTGATGAAAAGAATTTAAAAGAAAAACGCCAGGGATGCAGAAAAAAAAGACATTGATTCATAATTGGAAGCCGTTAAAAAAATCTGAAGAATAATTAAAGTAAGACAGCTTGAACGAGCCTATTTACATATTCCGTGGCAGCAGCTGCCCACTGCTGTCTGCACAAGATGGAGCGCTGATGCCGAAATAGTTGAGGAGTTGAGACGGATTAGAAAATGATAGACTAATGACAAGTGTCTGGAATGTCTGGACACATCAACATCAACCACTCGTCCAGCAAGAATGATTTTAAATTGTGACTTTGTCGCCATTGACGGACTCAAACCGTATCTTTATCGCACTAAATCATTTAATTCACTTGTTGTCCTTGCTGCAAGATATTTCTACGCATACACTTGGGAATAGGAGATTGAATAAACTGAAAAGAGGGATTTATCTTTTTGGTTTGACTATATTTTTTTCTGAAAAATGTGCCTTTAAAATACAGTGCATCCGGAAAGTATTCACAGCGCTTCACTTGTTTCACATCTTGTTATATTACAGCCTTATTCTGAAATGGATTACATACATTTTTGTCCCCAAAAATCAACAGACAACACCCCGTAATAAAAATGTGAATATATATATATATATATATTCACTTTTTTTTTTTTTAACCCAGTGAAAATATATATATATATATATATATATACAAACACAGTTTCCATATGAGTTGGGAAATTGTGTTAGATGTAAATATAAACGGAATACAATGATTTGCAAATCCTTTTCAACCCATATTCAATTGAATGCACTGCAAAGACACACTGTTCCTTGAGTTCCGCCGAGTGTGAAGCGACTGGGATGAGGATCAGCACCTCCAAGTCCGAGTCCATGGTTCTCACCCGGAAAAGGGTGGAGTGCCATCTCCGGGTTGGGGAGGAGATCTTGCCCCAAGTGGAGGAGTTCAAGTACCTAGGAGTCTTGTTCACGAGTGAGGGAAGAGTGGATCGTGAGATCGACAGGCGGATCGGCGCGGCGTCTTCAGTAATGCGGACGCTGTATCGATCCGTTGTGGTGAAGAAGGAGCTGAGCCGGAAGGCAAAGCTCTCAATTTACAGGTCGATCTACGTTCCCATCCTCACCTATGGTCATGAGCTTTGGGTTATGACCGAAAGGACAAGATCACGGGTACAAGCGGCTGAAATGAGTTTCCTCCGCCGGGTGGCGGGGCTCTCCCTTAGAGATAGGGTGAGAAGCTCTGCCATCCGGAAGGAGCTCAAAGTAAAGCCGCTGCTCCTCCACATCGAGAGGAGCCAGGTGAGGTGGTTCGGGCATCTGGTCAGTATGCCACCCGAACGCCTCCCTAGGGAGGTGTTTAGGGCACGTCCAACCGGTAGGAGGCCACGGGGAAGACCCAGGACACGTTAGGAAGACTATGTCTCCCGGCTGGCCTGGGAACGCCTCGGGGTCCCACAGGAAGAGCTGGACGAAGTGGCTGGGGAGAGGGAAGTCTGGGCTTCCCTGCTTAGGCTGCTGCCCCCGCGACCCGACCTCGGATAAGCGGAAGAAGATGGATGGATGGATGGCACTGCAAAGACAACATATTTGATGTTCAAACTCATAAACTTTATTTTTTATTGCAAATAATAATTAACTTAGAATTTCATGGCTGCAACATGTGCCAAAGTACACGTCAGACCACGGAACACTTTTCCACTTTGTATCAGTCCATCTTAGATGAGCTCAGGCCCAGCGAAGCCGACGGCGTTTCTGGGTGTTGTTGATAAACGGTTTTCGCCTTGCATAGGAGAGTTTTAACTTGCACTTACATATGTAGCGACCAACTGTACTTAATGACAGTGGGTTTCTGAAGTGTTCCTGAGCCCATGTGGTGATACCCTTTACACACTGATGTCGCTTGTTGATGCAGTACAGCCTGAGGGATCAAAGGTCACGGGCTTAGCTGCTTACGTGCTGTGATTTCTCCAGATTCTCTGAACCCTTTGATGATATTACGGACTGTAGATGGTGAAATCCCTAAATTCCTTGCAATAGCTGGTTGAGAAAGGTTTTTCTTAAACTGTTCAACAATTTGCTCACGCATTTGTTGACAAAGTGGTGACCCTCGCCCCATCCTTGTTTGTGAATGACTGAGCATTTCATGGAATCTACTTTTAAACCCAATCATGGCACCCACCTGTTCCCAGTTTGCCTGTTCACCTGTGGGATGTTCCAAATAAGTAATATGTTTGGGGGAGAAAAGGTGAGGCCTTTAATCCCAGGAACACCATTCCTACCGTCAAGCATGGTGGTGGTAGTATTATGCTCTGGGCCTGTTTTGCTGCCAATGGTACTGGTGCTTTACAGACAGTAAATGGGACAATGAAAAAGGAGGATTACCTCCAAATTCTTCAGCCCGGAGGTTGAGTCTTGGGCGCAGTTGGGTGTTCCAACAGGACAATGACACCAAACAGACGTCAAAAGTGGTAAAGGAATGGCTAAATCAGGCTAAAATTAAGGTTTTAGAATGGCCTTCATAAAGTCCGGACTTAAACGTGTGGACAATGCTGAAGAAACAAGTCCATGTCAGAAAACCGACAAATTTAGCTGAACTGCACCAAATTTTGTCAAGAGGAGTGGTCAAAAAATCAACCAGAAGCTTTTGGATGGCTACCAAAAGCGCCTTATTGCAGTGAAACTCGCCAAGGGACATGTAACCAAATATTAACATTGCTGTATGTATACTTTTGACCCAGCATGATTTGGTAAAATCTTCAATAGACCAATAATATATTCATAAAGGAACCAAACTTCATGACCAACAAGTATGTGCTCCAATCACTCTATCATAACAAAATAAGAGTTGTAGAAATTACTGGAAACTCAAGACAGCCATGACCATACTTGCCAACCTTGAGACCTCCAATTTCGGGAGGTGGTTGGGGGCGTGGTTAAGAGGGGAGGAGTATATTGACAGCTAGAATTCACCAAGTCAAGTATTTCATATATATATATATATATATATATATATATATATATATATGTCTTAATAAGGTTATCCAAAAAATAGTGCTCGATACCGTAGTAGAGCGCAATATATGTATGTGTGGGGGAAAAAAATCACAAGACTATTTCATCTCTACAGGCCTGTTTCATGAGGGGGGGTACCCTCAATCGTCTCCTGACGATTGAGGGTACCCCCCCTCATGAAACAGGCCTGTAGAGATGAAATAGTCTTGTGATTTTTTTCCCCCACACATACATATATATATATATATATATATATATATATATACATATATATATATATATATATATATATATATATATATATATATATATATATATATATATATATATATATATATATATATATATATATATATATATATCTCTCTCTCTACATCCTGAAAATATGCAAACAAAACTGTGTTTAGGTAATTGATACGTCAAACTTGCATAAATAAATATTAAGGAATATAACATAACTTGGCTTCTAAGAGCTTCAAAATGTAATGAATAAAATGTTAAAGTTCTTGATAAACAAGCAACTATTTTAATAATTAAATATGGTCATTTTAAATGAATTATTATGATCATTTAAAATTAATTATTTCAAATATGTTTATTTTAATGTATAATTCAATTAATAAGGAGTCAGAAAAAATACAAATAAAAATATAATTAATTTTGATGTTTTTAACAAAATATAGTAAAAAATGTTATTTATTTTTGTTAAATTAATATATATATTTATTTTTAGGTAAGATAAACATAATAATACAATAATACAAAAAAGGCTGTCCTCACTCGCATGGAGCTGGAGGGGGCGTGGCCTCCAGCTCCGGCTGAAAATCGGGAGATTTTCGGGAGAATATTTGTCCCGGGAGGTTTTCGGGAGAGGCGCTGAATTTCGGGAGTCTCCCGGAAAATTCGGGAGGGTTGGCAAGTATGTTCTTTACAAGTGTATGTCAACTTTTGACCACGACTGTACATCTGGAATACTGTAAGGCTTGCAGGCGGTCATAAAGCAAGAGGTTAAATTATGCAGTGAATTTGCACATTTTTTTAAAAACATCCCTGTCAAATGGTGTCCAATTTGTACAAACCGGTGTACGGCTGCTATCAGAGGCACGGTGTAGCATGCTTTTAGGTATTAAATCTTTTAGACCCTGCTGCATAATTGCTCGGGGGGATGGAGAGGTAGGTTGGATTAAGCAAGGGGTCGGCAACCCGCGGCTCTAGAGCGCTTTAGCGCCGCCCTAGTGGCTCTCTGGAGCTTTTTAAAAACTTTATGAAAAATGGAAAAAGATGAGGGGAAAAAAATCTATTTTTTGTTTTAATATGGTTTCTGTAGGAGGACAAACATGACACAAACCTCCGTAATTGTTACAAAGCACACTGTTTATATTAAACATGCTTCACTGATTCGAGTAATTGGCAAGCGCCGTTTTGTCCTACTAATTTTGGCGGTCCTTGAACTCACCTTAGTTTGTTTACATGCATAACTTTCTCCGACTTTATAGGACGTGTTTTATGCCACTTCTTTTTCTGTCTCATTTTGTCCACCAAACTTTCCACAGAGGTGAGTTTTGTTGATGTTATTGACTTGTGTGGAGTGCTAATCAGACATATTTGGTCACTGCATGACTGCAAGCTAATCGATGCTAACATGCTATTTAGGCTAGCTATATGTACATATTGCATCATTATGCCTCATTTGTAGGTATATTTGAGGTCATTTAGTTTCCTTTAAGTCCTCTTAATTCAATTTATATCTCATGACACACTATCTGTATGTAATATGGCTTTTAATTTTTTGCGGCTCCAGACAGATTTGTTTTTGTATTTTGGTCCAATATGGCTCTTTCAACATTTTGGGTTGCCGACCCCTGGATTAAGCAAACCACCCCTTAAAAAAACATCTGAGTTATGATGGTATTTGTTCACACATTGGAAATGTTGAAGCCTTGGAACATGTCTACGATCTGAGTGCCTTCCAACTTCCCTGTAGATTGCAGTGAGGAGCATCTTTCGAGTGTGACCTTCACAAGGACAACAGAGTGTTATGAATGTGTGCTTTTTAGTAGCTGTTGTAGCTTTAAAATGTGAGCAACTCATCTGGCGCGGGTCCACTGCTCCTGCTGTGTCGAGTGGCTCAGGCTCCAGCTGCTCATCGCCTCTTTTTGGCCCACCGAGGTGTACACATGCTCAGATTACATGTCAGAGCTGGTAAGTGTTGGTCAAGAAGCGGCGGGGTACAGCTGAGAAGCTGCCCAGTGTGGCATCCTGTTGTTTGCCTGAGTGTCGGAAGCTGAACGGGGGATACGTTCTCAACTGTTAGCCAAGGAATGAACACAAAGGCAGTACCAGCTTGAGGCTTTTTGTGGAAGTTGCGAATCAGATGGAACCCTCCAAAATTCTAAATGTCATTACTCGTTGAAAATATAAATTGACTGTGGAGGGGGGGCGTGGCCTGCGGGCCTGCCGCGAAACGGGGTGTTGCCATGGATTAAAATGCATGAGAATGTTTTACACTGTGATTACCAGCGGAATTATTCATTACTTATCATGTTAAAGGGGAACATTATCACAATTTCAGAAGGGTTAAAACCATTAAAAATCAGTTCCCAGTGGCTTATTTTATTTTTCGAAGTTTTTTTTCAAAATTTTACCCATCACGCAATATCCCTAAAAAAAGCTTCAAAGTGCCTGATTTTAACCATCGTTATATACACCCGTCCATTTTCCTGTGACGTCACATAGTGATGCCAACACAAACAAACATGGCGGAAAGAACAGCAAGCTATAGCGACAATAGCTCGGATTCAGACTCGGATTTCAGCGGCTTAAGCGATTCAACAGATTACGCATGTATTGAAACGGATGGTTGTAGTGTGGAAGCAGGTAGCGAAAACGAAATTGAAGAAGAAACTGAAGCTATTGAGCCATATCGGTTTGAACCGTATGCAAGCGAAACCGACGAAAACGACACGACAGCCAGCGACATGGGAGAAAGCGAGGACGAATTCGGCGACCGCCTTCTAACCAACGATTGGTATGTGTTTGTTTGGCATTAAAGGAAACTAACAACTATGAACTAGGTTTACAGCATATGAAATACATTTGGCAACAACATGCACTTTGAGAGTGCAGACAGATCAATTTTCATCAATTAATATATTCTGTAGACATACCCTCATCCGCGCTCTTTTCCTGAAAGCTGATCTGTCCAGTTTTGGAGTTGATGTCAGCAGGCCAGGGAAGCTAGGGTCGATATTCTTCTCTTGATCATCTTCGGTGGCATAAGGGACGGTGTGAGCCAAGACATCCAGGGGGTTTAGCTCGCTCGTCTGCGGAACAAACTGCCGCCATTGCTTGCCGTGCTACCAAGGTCCTTTGTCCCTGAATTGCTCACACACTCCGGCAGATTCAATGGGGGTCTGGCGGCAGATTTCTTTGACTTTATCGTTGGAAATGCATCTGCTTTGAGTGTCGCAGGATATCCACACATTCTTGCCATCTCTGTCATAGCATAGCTTTCGTCGGTAAAGTGTGCGGAACAAACGTCCAATTTCTTGCCACTTTCGCATCTTTGGGCCACTGGTGCAACTTGAATCCGTCCCTGTTTGTGTTGTTACACCCTCCAACAACACACCGACGAGGCATGATGTCTCCAAGGTACGGAAAACAGTCGAAAAAACGGAAAATAACAAAGCTGATTTGACTGATTGCTTCCCGATGTGACGTCACAAGAGCGAATATTAGAAAGGCGTTTAATTCGCCAAAATTCACCCATTTAGAGTTCGGAAATCGGTTAAAAAAATATATGGTCTTTTTTCTGCAACATCAAGGTATATAATGACGCTTACATAGGTCTGGTGATAATGTTCCCCTTTAAGCCTTGGTGGGTCCTGGGTTATTCCTGAACATCCCAAACAATTTATTTTAAAATGACAGTGACAGTAAGGGTCCTCTTTTAGACTTTGGCAAAGCAGTGGCTTAGACAAATAATTGGTGATCTCGAAGTGCTGTACGCAATTGTTCAGAAATGTCTCTAGAACCCATTCTCAACTTGTATAAATCTACAATTGTCCTTCTTAGGTCTTCGCGTAGTTCCTTGGTATCCCCTTATTGTTTGGAGTACTGGTAGAGGCAATGCATGTTGTCAAATAAATCCATGTACGCTGCCAAAGTCTATCACTATCAGCCTCAGTCAATCATCCAAAGTACTCTCACCGCACTTCACCGCAGTCAGTCAAGGATGCAACAAGTACTGTGACTTTTTTTTAGTTGAGTTGTACAAGTAATAAAGAGTTCTACAAGAACCACAAACCAGAAGTTATTAGTTTGTGCTGTTTCGATTACCACAAGACTATTCTTACATTTGTCAGCAAAAAACAAACAAACAATAAAACAGCCTGGTAGCTGTATTATAATCCACCGGGGGATTAACCTCTACCTCTGAAAGCAGGATATTCTCTCATAAACCTTAATAAATCTGAAACACATGAACTCCTAGGGACACATGCAAGCCTCAATCTGTCTCTCCTCTGCTGCACGTAAAGTGTTTAGCACACGGCACTGGGCACAACTATATGCACGCTGACAGCATTCACTGCACGGATGCCGATGAAAAGCAATTCAATAATTGTTGTCATTGTGACAAGATGTCCGGGTTTGCATGAATACACGATGCATGGTGAGTGCAGTTTCTTAGCTAGGTAATGGTTAATTTACCAAAAATAAATGTAGTTATTAATGGAATTGTGTCGTCATGTATAACAATTTACAAACCCCGTTTCCATATGAGTTGGGAAATTGTGTTGGATGTAAATATAAACGGAATACAATGATTTGCAAATCCTTTTCAACCCATATTCAGTTGAATGCACTACAAAGACAAGATATTTGATGTTCAAACTCATAAACGTTCTTTTTTTTTTGGAGATAATAATTAACTTAGTATTTCATGGCTGCAACACGTGCCAAAGTCGTTGGGAAAGGGCATGTTCACCACTGTGTTACATGGCCTTTCCTTTTAACAACACTCAGTAAACGTTTGGGAACTGAGGAGACACATTTTTGAAGCTTCCCTAGGTGGAATTCTTTCCCATTCTTGCTTGATGTACAGCTTAAGTTGTTCAACAGTCCGGGGGTCTCCGTTGTGGTATTTTAGGCTTCATAATGCGCCACACATTTTCAATGGGAGATAGGTCTGGACTACAGGCAGGCCCACCGAGGTGTACACATGCTCGGTGGGCCTTTTACTATGAAGCCACGTTGATGTAACACGTGGCTTGGCATTGTCTTGCTGAAATAAGCAGGGGCGTCCATGGTAACGTTGCTTGGATGGCAACATATGTTGCTCCAAAACCTGTATGTACATTTCAGCATTAATGGCGCATTCACAGATGTGTAAGTTACCCATGTCTTGGGCACTAATACACCCCCATACCATCACAGATGCTGGCTTTTCAACTTTGCGCCTATAACAATCCGGATGGTTCTTTTCCTCTTTGGTCCGGACGACACGACGTCCACAGTTTCCAAAAACAATTTGAAATGTGGACTCCTCAGAACACAGAACACTTTTCCACTTTGTATCAGTCCATCTTAGATGAGCTCAGGCCCAGCGAAGCCGACGGCGTTTCTGGGTGTTGTTGATAAACGGTTTTCGCCTTGCATAGTAGAGTTTTAACTTGCACTTACAGATGTAGCGACCAACTGTAGTTACTGACAGTGGGTTTCTGAAGTGTTCCTGAGCCCATGTGGTGATATCCTTTACACACTGATGTCGCTTGTTGATGCAGTACAGCCTGAGGGATCGAAGGTCACGGGCTTAGCTGCTTACTTGCAGTGATTTCTCCAGATTCTCTGAACCCTTTGATGATATTATGGACCGTAGATGGTGAAATCCCTAAATTCCTTGCAATAGCTGGTTGAGAAAGGTTTTTCTTAAACTGTTCAACAATTTGCTCACGCATTTGTTGACAAAGTGGTGACCCTCGCCCCATCCTTGTTTGTGAATGACTGAGCATTTCATGGAATCTACTTTTATACCCAATCATGGCACCCACCTGTTCCCAATTTGCCTGTTCACCTGTGGGATGTTCCAAATAAGTGTTTGATGAGCATTCCTCAACTTTATCAGTATTTATTGCCACCTTTCCCAACTTCTTTGTCACGTGTTGCTGGCATCAAATTCTAAAGTTAATGATTATTTGCAAAAAAAAAAAAAGTTTATCAGTTTGAACATCAAATATGTTGTCTTTGTAGCACATTCAACTGAATATGGGTTGAAAACGATTTGCAAATCATTGTATTCCGTTTATATTTACATCTAACACAATTTCCCAACTCATATGGAAACGGGGTTTGTACTAAGTAGTATTCGTGTTACCTAAAATTAAAAAATTACCGTATTTTCCGGACTATAAGGCGCACCTAAACCTTATAACCCGATGCGCCCAATGTAAGGAATAACTCTGGTTTTGCTTACCAACCTCAAAGCTATTTTATTTGGTTCATGGTGTAATTATAAGTGTGACCAGGAGATGGCAGTCACCCAAGAGATACATAGGAGCGGTATGGCATAGTGGGTAGAGCGGTCGTGCCAGAAACCTGAGGGTTGCAGGTTCGCTCCCCGCCTCTTGACATCCAAATCGCTGCCGTTGTGTCCTTGGGCAGGACAAGTGAATGCCTGCATACTTGGTCAATAGCCATACAGGTCACACTGAGGGTGGCCGTATAAACCACTTTAACACTGTTACAAATATGCGCCACACTGTGAACCCACACCAAACAAGAATGACAAACACATTTCAGGAGAACATCCGCACCGTAACACAACAGAACAAATACCCAGAATCCCTTGCAGCACTAACTCTTCCGGGACGCTACAATATACACCCCCCACTACCCCCTACCCCTACCTCAACCCCGACCCCCCCCGCCCCCCAACCCCGCCCACCTCAACCTCCTCATGCTCTCTCAGGGAGAGCATGTCCCAAATTCCAAGCTGCTGTTTTGAGGCATGTTAAAAAAAAAATATGCACTTTGTGACTTCAATAATAAATATGGCAGTGCCATGTTGGCATTTTTTTCCATAACTTGAGTTGATTTATTTTGGAAAACCAACATTGTTTAATGCATCCAGCGGGGCATCACAACAAAATTAAGCATAATAATGTGTTAATTCCACGACTGTATATATCGGTATCGGTTGATATCGGAATCGGTAATTAAGAGTTGGACAATATAGAAATATCAGATATCAGCAAAAAAGCCATTATCGGACATCTCTAATTATTATTTTATTAATATGAATAATTATCGAATATTACTGTGTTACTGTTGCAATAGTAAATATGACACAAAATATAACGCATAAAAATATATTTAAAACAATTATAAAATAATACATTGATAGTTACAAGACGAAGGAGGGAAATATATTAAACATGTATTGTATTTAAAAAAATTACATTTGATGAGAAGATAAGTGGGTTTGTTATTGTGAATATTAGAGATGTCCGATAATATAGGACTGCTGATAGTATCGGCCGATCAATGCTTTAAAATGTAATATCGGAAATTATCGGTATCGGTTTCAAAATTATCGGTATCGGTTTCAAAAAGTAAAATGTATGACTTTTTAACGCTGAGTACACGGACGTAGGGGGAAGTACAGAGCGCCAATAAACCTTAAAGGCACTGCCTTTGCGTGCCGGCCCAGTCACAGAATATCTACGGCTTTTCACACACACAAGTGAATGCCAAACACACTTGGTCAACAGCCATACAGGTCACACTGACGGTGGCCGTATAAACAACTTTAACACTGTTACAAATATGCGCCACACTGTGAACCCACACCAAACAAGAATGACAAACACATTTTGGGAGAACATCCGCACCGTAACACAACATAAACACAACAGAACAAATACCCAGAAACCCTTTCCGGGACGCTACAATATACACCCTCCACTATCCCCTACCCCTACCTCAACCCAAAAAAGCCATTATCGGACATCTCTAGTGAATATATGTGGATGTAATATATAATATGTATCTTGTAATAATATACTGAATATTGTTCTATATCAGATGTGGGATCCGAGCCGACGATGTCGTTGTTGCTTGTGCAGCCCTTTGAGACACCTGCGATTAAGCGATACATAAATAAACTTTGATTGATTGATTGATTGTTTAGCATCTACAGTACTATACGGCCAAATTGGTGGATAGAACTGGTAAAAAAAAAAAAAAATCTTAAAACTTGTGTAAGACTTCTCTGCAACACTTACTTTTCACATGAATGGGATTTAAAAAGTACAACATAAAAACATATACAGAAAGTATAATGGAACCTAATCTGAAGTGGACCGTCGCTGTAATGAGTGGACTGCTGGGTGTGGTGCGCGGGATTAATGAAGTGGTGACTCCTAAGGGAAATCCATCCGCCCCCGAGCAGTCCTAATGAACGGCCCGGCCCTGGCATATTTACTGAAACCTCCACTTATTGCTTATGACATGCTGAGGAAGCAAGACTGCCTCAGTATTTTTGAATGGAGCCGCCTTTAATGGTGACAAAGTGAACTTTTCAATCTACTAGAGTGCACTCTTGCCGGTATTATGAGCGCCGCACAATCGGAACTTTGTCCCTTCCTATAAAGATATACTTTAAGAAATGCACGTGTTGTTTCATCATCACTGGGAATCTCATTTTGTCAGAGAAAAGGTGCCACATTTTCTTAAATGGAAATATGTGGCTTGACAAACTGCAGGGCTGCCATACTCCTTCATGCGTGGGGCAAAAACTAATCCTTTAAAATACCTCACATTTCTCACAAGGTCACTGGCAAAAATGCGCAAAGACATGTGTCATACAATTCCGGGCTTATGCTAACTGTGTATCATATTATACTCTATATTGGCGTCTTAAGAGTTCATCCTTAAAGGATTACTGAAACCCACTACTACCGACCACGCAGTCTGATAGTTTATATATCAATGATGAAATCTTAACATTGCAACACATGCCAATACGGCCGGGTTAGCTTACTAAAGTGCAATTTTAAATTTTGCGCGAAATATCCTGCTGAAAACGTATCGGTATGATGACGTCTGCGCGTGACGTCACGCATTGTAGAGGACATTTTGGGACAGCATGGTGGCCAGCTACTAAGTCGTCTGTTTTCATCGCAAAATTCCACAGTATTCTGGACATCTGTGTTGGTGAATCTTTTGCAATTTGTTCAATGAACAATGGAGACAGCAAAGAAGAAAGCTGTAGGTGGGAAGCGGTGTGTTGCGGCAGGTGTTGTGCCGGATAACGCACCCCCGCCGTAGAATACAGCCGGTGTTTCATTGTTTACATTCCAGAAATATGACAGTCAAGCTTTACCATTGGCCTGTGGAGAACTGGGACAACAGAGACTCTTACCAGGAGGACTTTGAGTTGGATACGCAGACGCGGTACCGTGAGTACGCATGCAGCTGCGGCTTCCAAACATTTGATCGCTTGCCCGTACGTGCGTGCCGCTATGTGCATGTCACGTACGTAACTTTGGGGACTTTGGGGAAATATATAAATGATAATAAATGGGTTGTACTTGTATAGCGCTTTTCTACCTTCAAGGTACTCAAAGCGCTTTGACACTACTTCCACATTTACCCATTCACACACACATTCACACACTGATGGAGGGAGCTGCCATGCAAGGCGCTAACCAGCACCCATCAGGAGCAAGGGTGAAGTGTCTTGCTCAGGACACAACGGACGTGACGAGGTTGGTACTAGGTGGGGATTGAACCAGGGACCCTCGGGTCGCGCACGGCCACTCTTCCACTGCGCCACGCCGTCATATGTGCTGTATGAACTTTGGGGAGGTGAACGGTACTTTGGGCTGTGGGATTGAGTGTGTTGTGCAGGTGTTTGAGTTGTATTGGCTGGTTACATGGACGGGAGGGGGGAGGTGTTTGTTATGCGGGATTCATTTGTGGCATATTAAATATAAGCCTGGTTGTGTTGTGGCTAATAGAGTATATATATGTCTTGTGTTTATTTACTGTTTTAGTCATTCCCAGCTGAATATCAGGTCCCACCCGCCTCTCACAGCATCTTCCCTATCTGAATCGCTCCCACTGCCCTCGAGTACTTCACTCTCACTTTCCTCATCCACAAATCTTTCATCCTCGCTCAAATTAATGGGGAAATCGTCGCTTCCTCGGTCCCGAATCGCTCTCGCTGCTGGTTGCCATGATTGTAAACAATGTGCGGATGTGAGGAGCTCCACAACCTGTGACGTCACGCTACTCGTCTGCTACTTCCGGTACAGGCAAGACTTTTTTTTATCAGCGACCAAAAGTTGCGAACTTTATCGTCGATGTTCTCTACTAAATCCTTTCAGCAAAAATATGGCAATATCGCGAAATGATCAAGTATGACACATAGAATGGACCTGCTATCCCCGTTTAAATAAGAAAATCGCATTTCAGTAGGCCTTTAATTAGAGCAATTCAAACTCATGTTCTAACTTTGGGCGATCATAATGCAAACTTTTAATTTCTGCTTCCAATCATTCATTATAAGTAAGAGCGCACCTGCGCACGTCACTCCGGCTGCAGCAAGCAGCTGCAATCAATCTGCAATATGCACACTTGTCGCTGATGAGCTCCCTGGGTTTTTTTAAGCTAGTGCAGACCTGCGTTCCGGGCAAGAACGTAGCTACCTGTCCTGTACAGTAAGCCAAACCTGTCAAGCTCCTTGTGCATTCTCGCGTTCAGTGTCCTCCCGCTTCCATGCTCATTTGTCCCCTGCCTTCTCCCTTGTGCCTCACAGTGTTTTCTTCCATCGCCTTGGATTCGAGCTGTGTGTCTCGCTCCATTGGACTCCCCCTGGATCTCGACTGCCTTCCCGGATCTCGACCCCCTCGCATGGACACAGACTCTGACGCCTTGATATCGCCGTGACTACCAGCTTGTCTCACGGACCCTCTTGCCTGCCCAACCCCTTTTGGACTTGCTTCTCGCTCAACACTACGGTAACACTTACTAATCACCACACATAGTCACACACACACAAACACTTTGGATTCGTCACACTCCATTTCCCTTGTTTATTATATATATTACTTTATATTATTTATATATAGTATATATATACATAAAACAGAGTTTAATACTATGCCCCCTTTTGGTCTGTGCCGTCTACTCCTCCTGTACATAACAAATGCTGCGTCTCTCAGTGCGAACAGTGTTTTTGTATCATAATATAATAATTATGATACAAAAAGAATAATAGTGGTACCATTTTTGTCACTGGAATTTGAACTCTGATAGCCTAGTTCAGAATGCAAGCATCATTATCCATTGAACTAGATATCCAGCCACTCATAATGTGACTGCTTCATTAACGATCAATGAGTTTGGCGGATCAGCTCTACTGTTGGTAATGATAGGTTTCAGTTTATTCTGAACATGCATATAGGATGACATTGTTGATCAATATACAGTCAACCCTGTCAATAGTGACCACACAAGAGAAATAGGTAAAGTGGGCCACTATATGGAGGTTAGGAGCCATTGTGAGCCAAGATGTGCATTTGTGGGAGCCGCGACAAACTCATATTAAAGCTGGATATGACGGCGAGCGTTGGATTGGTAAATAAAAGGGAGAAGACATTATTAAGACTTTTAGCCTCAGGCTAATTTGCAACCTTTGTCCCTGGTTAGGCTTTTAAAAAAAGTTGGGAAAAGTGTAAAACATATACACATACAAAGGATTAAGTACAAAAATAAAAACACATTGACAATAATTGGCCCCATTTGTCCACACTACATCTAGTTCTAGGGCTTACACTTCTAATTTTCCTTAAGCCACTTTTTCAGTTTTGTGGAGAAAAGTTTAATGTCCGACTGTGACTTTAACTCCAGTGGCAAAGAGTTCCGCAGATGTGGTTCATGTGGTGATATCCTTTACACACTGATGTCGCTTTTTGACGTAATATCCTCGCTTACGTGCAGTGATTTCTCCAGATTCTCTGAACATGTTGATGATATTACGGACCGTAGATGGTGAAATCCAGGGGCGTCACTAGCTTTTAAGGACAGGGGGGGCTTTGCCCCCAGGAGATACACAGGATGCGAGCGAATGTTACACACAAGCACAAAACTTCACAAACGGCTAACAAAGACTTAGAAATTATTCATTGTTATTATTATTTTTTTTTTTAAATGCACGGGACGGAATTAAATGCTCCCCGGGACGATGGCTTTTAACCATATATTTTCTTTTTCTTTTTATGTATTTATTCATTTTACATTTTATATTAAATGTCTTAGTTTTTCCTCCCTCTGAAAATCCTATTAAATGTTTAACAAGCCATCCTATAATAATAAAACAGCTATTAATGTAACAATACAATAAAACAAATATATTTAATGATGTTTTTTTCATTATTTTAACAATAGGCTTATGTATATTACTTTATATAGATTCTACAAGAAACACAAAACTTAAAAAATAAATGATTTACACACACAAGGTTTTGTGCAGCTTCACCCATTGTAAAGGAAGATAATGTGCTTCGTACACATGCAGGACCGCAAGCAAGGTCGCAGAGAAAATGCGGGCTGGAATTTGAGTGATGTGGGCATTTTCTATATGAACAAGTGGAATGGATTGGATACCGACGCACGAAAGGGGCTCTCTACCTTACGCTACGATGTGAGGGGAAACTGAGTGAATAATAACAGGTTATATGATTATTTATTTAAACTCATATTTGGGCCACTTTATAATGAATATGTTGGCATTTATTTGTAAAAAAAACACAAAAAAACACCAAATTATTTAGGGGGGCTTAGGAATATTTTAGGGGGGCTTGAGCCCCCCTAAAATAGGCCTAACAACGCCAATGGTGAAATCCCTAAATTCGTTGAAATAGCTCGTTGACAAATGTTGTTCTTAAACTGTTCGACAATTTGCTCACGCACTTGTTCACAAAGTGGTGACCCTCGCCCCATCCTTGTTTGTGAATGACTGAACATTTTAATGGAAGCTGCTTTTATACCCAATCATGGCACCCACCTGTTCCCAATGAGCTTGTTCACCTGTGGGATGTTCCAAATAAGTGTTTGACGAGCATTCCTCAACTCTCTCAGTCTTTTTTGACACTTGTGCCAGCTTTTTTGAAACATGTTGCAGGCATCAAATTCCAAATGAGCTAATATTTGCAAAAAATAACAAAGTTTTCCGGTTTGAACATGAAATATCTTGTCTTAGCTGTCTATTGAATTGAATATAGGTTGATAAGGATTTTCAAATCATTGTATTTTGTTCTTACTTACGATTTACACAACGTGGCAAATTCACTGGTTTTGGGGTGTGTAAATAATAACTGAGAATACATCTATCAACATCATGCATCATTGTGGTAGATTTTGATATTAATGGACACGATACAGAGTAAAAAAAAAAAAACAAGTCCTGTTTGCAAAATAATTGGCTTCTGGCTGCTATAGACAAGGTTTATAACAAATATTCTCTGTGGCGGAATTTGTTCCAGCCGCAATCACAGGTTTGACTGTATCAGCATGGGTTAAGCTCGAAATCATGCACTAGCTGGACAAAATATTCAGACTGCAAGATAAATACATCCACAATTCCAAATGTCCCTTCTGCATTGGTACTATTGCTCGCCTTAGACACTTACTAAATGAAAAATACATAGTTTGTAATTTCTTATTTGTGTTTTTTCCAATAGAAATCCAAACAGGTCATCCAAATGTTTTAGCTCCTGGAGAACAAATCATGATCTTGGAGAGTCTTTAATTGGAGTCAATAGTACCATTCAAAGGAAAAGGTCAGAGAAAAAAGTGAAAAAACACACTTTTACATTACCTTAGAACAGGGGTCACCAACCTTTTTGAAACCAAGAGCTACTACTTGGGTACTGATTAATGCGAAGTTTGATATACACTTAAATAAATAAATATATTGCCATTTGTAAGTTACATGTAAGTGTGATTTAAACAAGAATAGCTAAATAAATAAATCTATATATATTAAAAAATGGGTATTTCTGTCTGTCATTCCGTCGTACATTTTTTTTCATTTTACGGAAGGTTTTTTGTAGAGAATAAATGGTGAAAAAACACTTAATTGAACGGTTTAAAAGAGGAGAAAACACGAAAAAAATGAAAATTAAATTTTGAAACATAGTTTATCTTCAATTTCGACTCTTTAAAATTCAAAATTCAACCAAAAAAAAAGAAAAGAAAAACTAGCTAATTCGAATCTTTTTGAAAAAATTAAAAACAAAAAAATGTATGGAACATCATTAGTAATCTTTCCTGATTAAGATGAATTTTCGAACATGTTTTAAATAGTTTAAAATCCAATCTGCACTTTGTTAGAATATATAACAAATTGGACCAAGCTATATTTCTAACAAAGACAAATCATTATTTCTTCTAGATTTTCCAGAATAAAAATTTTAAAAGAAATTCAAAAGACTAGATTCTACAGATGTTCTAGATTTGCCAGAATATTTTTTTGAATTTTAATCATAGTAAGTTTGAAGAAATATTTCACAAATATTCTTCGTCGAAAAAACAGACGCTAAAATGAAGAATCAAATTAAAATGTATTTATTATTCTTTACAATAAAAAAATAAATAAATACTTGAACATTGATTTAAATTGTCAGGAAAGAAGAGGAAGGAATTTAAAAGGTAAAAAGGTATATGTGTTTAAAAATCCTGAAATCATTTTTAAGGTTGTATTTTTTCTCTAAAATTGTCTTTCTGAAAGTTTTAAGAAGCAAAGTAAAAAAAATAAATGAATTTATTTAAACAAGTGAAGACCAAGTCTTTAAAATATTTTCTTGGATTTTCAAATTCTATTTGAGTTTTGTCTCTCTTAGAATTAAAAATGTCGAGCAAAGCGAGACCAGCTTGCTAGTAAATAAATAACATTTTAAAAATAGAGGCAGCTCACTGTTAAGTGCTGCTATTTGAGCTATTTTTAGAACAGGCCAGCGGGCGACTGATCTGGTCCTTACGGGCTACCTGGTGCCCGCGGGCGCTGCGTTGGTGACCCCTGCCTTAGAAAATGTTGAATGTCTGAAATGTAATAAAAAAGATGTATAGAGGGAAAAAATACTTATTTTTGATGACTATTTGCAGATATTGATTGATTATTGGATGACTTCAAATATGTTATTGTTAATCCGAACTGTGCCTTGATCATATTTAATTTAATGTTTATTTACTTTATTTACCCACGTAAAAACTCATTGAGATTAAAATATATTTTACAAGGCTGGCTAAGAGGGCAGCAAAATCAGGTTTCATAAATACATATAACAACAAAAAACAGTAACAGTCACACACTATAGTTAAAGGGGAACATTATCACAATTTCAGAAGGGTTAAAACCATTAAAAATCAGTACCCAGTGGCTTATTTTATTTTTCGAAGTTTTTTTCAAAATTTTACCCATCACGCAATATCCCTAGAAAAAGCTTCAAAGTGCCTGATTTTAACCATCGTTATATACACCCGTCCATTTTCCTGTGACGTCACATAGTGATGCCAACACAAACAAACATGGCGCATAGAACAGCAAGCTATAGCGACATTAGCTCGGATTCAGACTCGGATTTCAGACGAAAACGACACGACAGCCAGCGCCACGGGAGAAAGCGAGGACGAATTCGGCGATCGCCTTCTAACCAACGATTGGTATGTTTGTTTGGCATTAAAGGAAACTAACAACTATGAACTAGGTTTACAGCATATGAAATACATTTGGCAACAACATGCACTTTGAGAGTGCAGACAGCCCAGTTTTCATCAGTTAATATATTCTGTAGACATACCCTCATCCGCACTCTTTTCCTGAAAGCTGATCTGTCCAGTTTTGGAGTTGATGTCAGCATGCCAGGGAAGCTAGGGTCGATATTCTTCTCTTGATCATCTTCGGTGGCATAAGGGACGGTATGAGCCAAGACATCTAGGGGGTTTAGCTCGCTCGTCTGCGGGAACAAACTGCCGCCATTGCTTGCCGTGCTACCGAGGTCCTTTGTCCCTGAATTGCTCACACACTCCGGCAGATTCAATGGGGGTCTGGCGGCAGATTTCTTTGACTTTATCGTTGGAAATGCATCTGCTTTGAGTGTCGCAGGATATCCACACATTCTTGCCATCTCTGTCGTAGCATAGCTTTCGTCGGCAAAGTGTGCGGAACAAACGTCCAATTTCTTGCCACTTTCGCATCTTTGGGCCACTGGTGCAACTTGTGTTGTTACACCCTCCGACAACACACCGACGAGGCATGATGTCTCCAAGGTACGGAAAACAGTCGAAAAAACGGAAAATAACAGAGCTGATTTGACTCGGTGTTTGAGAAAATGGCGGATTGCTTCCCGATGTGACGTCCGAGAGCGAATAATAAAAAGGCGTTTAATTCGCCAAAATTCACCCACTTAGAGTTCGGAAATCGGTTAAAAAAATATATGGTCTTTTTTCTGCAACATCAAGGTATATATTGACGCTTACATAGGTCTGGTGATAATGTTCCCCTTTAAAAGCACTAGTCAGGTCTATTTTCATACGAAAGGAGTCATATTATTATTCTTTGTTTCTAAATGTAAAACACTTCCTTGTGGTCTACATAACATGTAATGGTGGTTCTTTGGTCAAAATGTTGCATGGATTATGTTTTACCGACCACCTTCAAGCCGCTTTCTGACAGTCGCTTCAGGATGCGCCGTTTTGTCAGGGGTCTTATTTACGTGGCTCACCTTCGGTAGCGTCTTTTTTCCGTCATCTTTGTTGTAGCGGTGTAGCGTGCAAGGACGGGGGTGGAAGAAATGTCAAAAGATGGAGCTAACTGTTTTAATGACATTAAAACTTTACTTCAATCAATAACGGAGCAGCATCTCCTCATCCGGAAACAACAACAACGGAAATGTGTCCTGTGAGAAACCGGCCGACCGGAACTCTCTAATAACTAAAGTTCCTTGGGTGAATAATGTAAACTCACTACACCGGTATGTTTTAGCGCTTTCATGGCGAGTTTACTGACAGATATAAGTAAGAATTTAAACTACTTTATATCAGAAATGGCAACAGCGGAGGATGAATGTCCCATAACAAGAAGATAGAGAAAAATAAGAAGTTTTCCAGGACTTATGCAGATCCCAAATACAGATAAGCAGGTACTAGAAGGTAAGAAAAGTTTATTTTGCATATTAGTGCTAAACAAAATGCCAGATAATATCTCTTACCTTATACACACACCATAATAATACTCGTATGTTGAAGCACATCAAGCGGTGCGGCTTCATAGCTTACCAAAGTCATACTAAAACATTTTTAATAGATTTCTGAGCGCCGTGTGTAATGTTCTATATTTTCAATGGAACATAGAACATTTTGGTGTTGTTTACTTGAGTCATATTGCAGTCTACACATATCTCTAATGTGTGTGTGAATGGGTGTATGTGGAAATACTGTCAAAGCGCTTTGAGTACCTTGAAGGTAGAAAAGCGCTATACAAGTATAACCCATTTATAATTTATTATTATGTGCGACTGCCATCATATTGCAGTCTACACGTATCTCTGATGTGTGACTGCCATCTACTGGTCACACGTATTATTTCACCTTGTACCAAATGAAATAGCTTCGAGGTCGGTAAGCACAACTAAAATTATTCTGCACATTAGGCGCACCGGGTTATAAGGCGCACTGTCGAGTTTTGAGGAAATTAAAGGATTTTAAGTGCGCCTTATAGTCAGAAAGATACGGTAATAGGTAAAAAAAAAAAGTTAAGAACAAGTACAGTGCCCAGCAGAAACAGCTTCTCTGTCTTTTAAAATGGCCTGAAATTCCCCCAAAGTGATCAGTTCAGTTAACCTTAGATTCTTTTGTAATTTATTCCATGACCAAGGAGCAGCAAATCTAATTTTTTTTTGTTTTTTTTCTCCCGAAACTTGTGTTGGCTGTAGGAACCAACACACTAAGGATGTCCTGTGACCGCAAACTGTAGCGACTGGAACCTCTACACAAAAAAGAACGCAAATAAGGGGGAACCAGACTAAGAAGTGATTTATAAATAATAACGGTCCAACCATGAATCTAAAGACTGAGCCTTAGCGAGAAGAAAGAGTAATGTGCACACCAACTATTTTTTCCCCAATAATGAGGGGCGTGGCTTAAGTTGTTGATTAGAGAATAATTAACCAGTTTAGGCGAACAGCTTTAAATCAGTAAATAAACCTACACATAGTGAGCCATCTGTTCAGCTGGGATCATGCAGGTGTGTGTGTGTGTGTGTGTGTGTGTGTGTGTGTGTGTGTGTGTGTGTGTGTGTGTGTGTGTGTGTGTGTGTGTGTGTGTGTGTGTGTGTGTGTGTGAATGGAGAATTATTTGCATGTCAGCATGATGGCACACCATACCCAATTATACACAAGAATTATTCAGCATCATTTGTTCTATGACATAGTATGAGCGTCCCCTTCCAATGGTTTGTGTGTGTGTGTGTGTGTGTGTGTGTGTGTGTGTGTGTGTGTGTGTGTGTGTGTGTGTGTGTGTGTGTGTGTTCTTATATTTCTACCCTTCTTGAGACCTCAACAAGGAAAAGTACCTTCCATATGAGGACCGGTGAACAAGTTAGGACATAAATCATGGTCCCAATACGGAAAACCATTGCCTCTAATAGAGAATGTCTCATTTGCACCCCTGGTGGTAAAATTTATCAAAATTAGGGTGGTGCTAAAAAGGAAGGATTTTTCAAATTGACTGTGTGTCGGTTTTAAAAGTGCTCTCCCTCTGGTCAACATATGAAATAACAAGTGTGTGAAAGAAATTTAAATGCGCCCCCTTTGGCCAAAATTAATTAAAAAAAACAATTAAATAAATACGTATATAGAGACATACTGCAATAACGAAGTAAATAATAAAGATTAAAAAACAATTACAAAAAAAAAAATTGACTAAAAGCAGACTCAAATCTCACGATGTGTCGACTTGTTTCTTATAAAATTGGGAACAATTTCTCATATTATTTCTGTTTCTGTAATATTGCAATATTACTTTTTTAATGTAAAATTATTACTTTTTAATGCAAAACGGCGACACTTGTCGTATAAAATTCTGACTTTTATCACAATATTGCCAATTTTCTTTGTTGTTCTTGTAAAATAGTGAAATATTTTGAGTAAAATTATGACTTTGTCATAATTTTGCCAATTAAAATTCTGATTATTATTATAATATTGCCAAAATTTTAAAGTTCTCTTATACAAATGTGACTTTTGTCGAGTACAATTACATCTCTTTTCATAAAATTCCATGTTATTGACTGTTATTGAATACAATTCCAACTTTTATCATAATTAGAGATGTCCGATAATATCGGCAGGCCGATAAATGCTTTAAAATTTAATATCGGAAATTATCGGCATCGGTTTGTTTATTATCGGTATCGTTTTTTTTTTGTTGTTGTTTTTTTTTTTTTTTATTAAATCAACATAAAAAACACAAGATACACTTACAATAAGTGCACCAACCCAACCCCTCCTCCCATTCACACTCATTCACACAAAAGGGTTGTTTCTTTCTGTTATTAATATTCTGGTTCCTACATTATATATCAATATATATCAATACAGTCTGCAAGGGATACAGTCCGTAAGCACACATGATAATTTTACTCATTTTCATTAATTACTAGTTTCTATGTAACCGTTTTTGTATTGTTTTACTTTCTTTTTTATTCAAGAAAATGTTTTTAATTTATTTATCTTATTTTATAAAAAATTTTGAAAAAGGACCTGATCTTCACCATACCTGGTTGTTCAAATTAGGCATAATAATGTGTTAATTCCACGACTGAATATATCGGTATCTGTTGATATCGGTATCGGTAATTAAGAGTTGGCCAATATCGGAAATCGGCAAAAAACCCATTATCGGACATCCCTAATCATAATATTGCACAAGTGTTCAGTTTTTCTTGTAAAATTTTGACTTGCGTTGAGTAAAATTTCGACTTTTGTTATAACACTGCCAAAATTCTGTGTGTGTGTGTGTGAATGGAGAATTATTTGCATGTCAGCATGATGGCACACCATACCCAATTATACACAAGAATTATTCAGCATCATTTGTTCTATGACATAGTATGAGGGTCCCCTTCCAATGGTGTGTGTGTGTGTGTGTGTGTGTGTGTGTGTGTGTGTGTGTGTGTGTGTGTGTGTGTGTGTGTGTGTGTGTTCTTATATTTCTACCCTTCTTGAGACCTCAACAAGGAAAAGTACCTTCCATTAAGGACCGGTGAACAAGTTAGAACATAAATCATGGTCCCAATACGGAAAACCATTGCATCTAATAGAGAATGTCTCATTTGCACCCCTGGTGGTGAAATTTATCAAAATTAGGGTGGTGCCAAAAAGGAAGGATTTTTCAAATTAACTGTGTGTCGGTTTTAAAAGTGCTCTCCCTCTGGTCAACATATGAAATAACAAGAATGTGAAAGAAATTTAAATGCGCCCCCTTTGGCCAAAATGAATAAAAAACAATTAAATAAATATGTATATAGAGACATACTGCAATAACGAAGTAAATAATAAAGATTAAAAAACAATTACAAAAAAAAAACAATTGACTAAAAGCAGACTAAAATCTCACGACGTGTCGACTTGTTTCTTATAAAATTGGGAACAATTTCTCATATTATTTCTGTTTCTGTAATATTGCAATATTACTTTTTTAATGTAAAATTATTACTTTTTAATGCAAAATGGCGACATTTGTCATATTAAATTCTGACTTTTATCTCAATAATGCCAATTTTTTTGTTGTTCTTGTAAAATAGTGACACTTTTTGAGTAAAATTATGACTTTTGTCATAATTTTGCCAAGTAAAATGCCGATTATTACTATAATATTGCCAAAATTTCAAAGTTTTCTTATAAAATTGTGACTTTTGTCGAGTAAAATGACGACCCTTTTCATAAAATTGCCAAAATGTTAAGTTTTTCTTGTAAAATTGCGACTGTTATTGAGTACAATTCCAACTTTTATCATAATTAGAGATGTCCGATAATATCGGCAGGCCGATAAATGTTTTAAAATATAATATCGGAAATTATCGGTATCGTTTTTTTTTTTTTTTTTTTTTTATTAAATCAACATAAAAAACACAAGATACACTTACAATTAGTGCACCAACCCAAAAAACCTCCCTCCCCCACTCATTCACACAAAAGGGTTGTTTCTTTCTGTTATTAATATTCTGGTTCCTACATTATATATCAATATATATCAATACAGTCTGCAAGGGATACAGTCCGTAAGCACACATGATTGTGCGTGCTGCTGGTCCACTAATAGTACTAACCTTTAACAGTTCATTTTACTCATTTTCATTAATTACTAGTTTCTATGTAACCGTTTTTATATTGTATTACTTTCTTTTTTATTCAAGAAAATGTTTTTAATTTATTTATCTTATTTTATTTTATACATTTTTTTGAAAAATTGCCTTATTTTCACCATACCTGGTTGTCCAAATTAGGCATAATAATGTGTTAATTCCACGACTGTATATATCGGTATCGGTTGATATCGGTATCGGTAATTAAGAGTTGGCCAATATCGGAATATCGGCAAAAAAGCCATTATCGGACATCCCTAATCATAATATTGCACAAGTGTTCAGTTTTTCTTGTACAATTTTGACTTGCGTTGAGTAAAATTTCGACTTTTGTTATAACACTGCCAAAATTCTACGTTTTTCTTGTGAAACTGTGACCCTTTTCTTGTAAAATTCCAACTAATTTTTCGCAACACAATTTTTTATATTAGCATAGTATGTATACATTATTAATGTTGTAAATACAAATGTTAATGTATCGAGAAAGGGTCGTAAAGAGGTAGGCATTTTTGGGAGGTCTCAAGAAGGTACGAAATACAAGAATGTGTGTGTGTGTGTGTGTGCGTGTGTTAATAAGGAGCCATTACTGATGACAGATACTGTATGCTTGCTGGTGTCATTAGTTCAGCCACTAACAGCTGCCCACCCTGAGGCGCCCTGTTTGATGTGTAAATGATGCACATGTCATCTGACATTCCCCTTTAAAATAGAAGTGGACAGTTTGGAGCTAGAAGACAGCTTAGAATTGTTAAACTACCCTAAATGATATCGCCTGAACTGTCACGCCAGAGCAGGCAAAAAAGATAATTGTTATCTGGGATTAGTACAAGGCCAAATGATATAATATCAGCACACTTGAAGTAAGCAGAGTTAGAATGATGATTGTCATGATCCCTCATGACAGGTGGATTTATGTTTTGTTTCCTTTGGTTGCATTTCCTTTGCAGCGCTCTGGTTTTCTAAGTCCGCATCCTGGTTTTTGCAAGTCAGGCTGTGACTTCACCACTGCCCCTCTCCTGTTCCTGATTGGCAGTCAGGATTCTCACCTGGATCTGATTGCCAGTCAGCAGGGTTCAAAAGCCAGAGTCGTTAGTTTGAAGGCGCTGGCTTATGCAAACCCACTTTCTAGATCTGGTATTTGATATTTCGCACCATGCTTATGCCAGCAGGTTTCTGTTCTTCTTTGCAAAGTATTCTCAGATTCACCCGTGGTCCACCGCCTTATCTGAACATTATGCCGGATTGTAGTCACCTGGAGGCGTGTCTTAACGAAATTAAACAATGGATGTCCGCTGACTTTTTGCAACTCAACACTAAGAAAACGGAAAGGCTGATAATCGACACCTATTTAATAATACCACCTTAAAGGCCTACTGAAATGCGATTTTCTTATTTAAACGGGGATATCAGGTCCATTCTATGTGTCATACTTGATAATTTCGCGATATTGCCATATTTTTGCTGAAAGGATTTAGTAGAGAACATCGACGATAAAGTTCGCAACTTTTGGTCGCTGATAAAAAAGCCTTGCCTGTACCGGGAAGTAGCAGAGGAGTAGCGTGACGTCACAGGTTGTGGAGCTCCTCACATCTGCACATTGTTTACAATCATGGCCACCAGCAGCGAGAGCGATTCGGGACCGAGAAAGCGACGATTTCCCCATTAATTTGAGCGAGGATGAAATATCCGTGGATGAGGAAAGTGAGAGTGAAGGACTAGAGGGCAGTGGGAGCGATTCAGATAGGGAAGATGCTGTGAGAGGCGGGTGGGACTTGATATTCCGCTGGGAATGACTAAAACAGTAAATAAACACAAGACATATATATACTCTACTAGCCACAACACAACCAGGCTTATATTTAATATGCCACAAATGAATCCCGCATAACAAACACCTCCCCCCTCCCGTCCATATAACCCGCCAATACAACTCAAACACCTGCACAACACACTCAATCCCACAGCCCAAAGTACCGTTCACCTCCCCAAAGTTCATACAGCACATATATTTCCCCAAAGTCCCCAAAGTTACGTACGTGACATGCACATAGCGGCACGCACGTACGGGCAAGCGATCAAATGTTTGGAAGCCGCAGCTGCATGCGTACTCACGGTACCGCGTCTGCGCATCCAACTCAAAGTCCTCCTGGTAAGAGTCTCTGTTGTCCCAGTTCTCCACAGGCCAATGGTAAAGCTTGACTGTCATCTTCCGGGAATGTAAACAATGAAACACCGGCTGTGTTTGTGTTGCTGCAGCCGCCCGCAATACACCGCTTCCCACCTACAGCTTTCTTCTTTGCTGTCTCCATTGTTCATTGAACAAATTGCAAAAGATTCACCAACACAGATGTCCAGAATACTGTGGAATTTTGCGATGAAAACAGACGACTTAATAGCTGGCCACCATGCTGTCCCAAAATGTCCTCTACAATCCGTGACGTCACGCACCGGCGTCATCATACCGAGACGTTTTCAGCAGGATATTTCGCGCGGAATTTAAAATTGCACTTTAGTAAGCTAACCCGGCCGTATTGGCATGTGTTGCAATGTTAAGATTTCATCATAAACTATCAGACTGCGTGGTCGGTAGTAGTGGGTTTCAGTAGGCCTTTAACATTTGACAACCAAACAATTACACAAGGTGACTCAGTAAAGAATCTGGGTATTTTCTTCGACCCAAGTCTTTCGTTTGAGTCACACATTTAGAGTGTTACTAAAACGGCCTTTTTTCATCTCCGTAATATCGCTAAAAATTGTTCCATTTTGTCCACTAGCGACGCTGAGATTTTTAGATTTAGATTTAGATTCATTGGTCCCCTTGGGGAAATTCATTTTCACTGCCGTACATTTGAACAATAGACATTACACATCACAAAAACAAATTAAAAATAACAAAAAGACATCCTACATGACCAACACACATTTACAGGCTTGTCAGACAGGTCAGCCGAGCCTGCTGTTAAGGGCGGCTATAGCTGCAGGGATAAGGCTTTTCCTGAGGCGGGCCCTCCGGAATTTGATGGCTCTGTACCTGCGCCCAGATGGTAGTGGGATGATGTATTGGTGTAGTGGGTGAGTGATATCCTGGACTATTGTTTTTGCCAGTCGAGTGACGGACCTGTGGTTTAAGTCTGAAATGTTGGGTGTGGGTAGGCCGATGGTTTTAGCTGCCATTATTGAAATGCGTGTGAGTTTGGTTGCAGAAAGCATGGTGAAAAAACATGTGGAACAGTACATAAGGATGGGTTGAACAATGCTTTGGTAAAGTAATAACAGGAGATGAGGTGCAACGTACAGTCCTTTGAGTTTTCGGATGGCTGACAGTCTTTGTTGACTACTTTTTTGAATGTCCGTGGTGTGCTGATCAAAGGTGATCATTATCAATGCGTTCGTTACGTCTCGTCTCGATTACTGTAATGTAATATTTTCGGGGCTCCCTATGTCTACCATTAAAAGATTACAGTTGGTACAAAATGCGGCTGCTAGGCTTTTGACACTTACGATGCGACTACTTACGTATAATATACTAAACCGTCTAGCTCCGTCCTATCTTGCTGATTGTATTGTACCATATGTCCTTGCAAGAAATCTGCGTCCAAAGAACTCCGGCTTATTAGTGATTCCCATAGCCCAAAAAAAGTCTGCGGGCTATAGAGCGTTTTCTATTCGGGCTTCAGTACTCTGGAATGCCCTCCAGGTAACAGTTAGAGATGCTACCTCAGTAGAAACATTTAAGTCCCATCTTAAAACTCATTTGTTTACACTAACCTTTAAATAGACCCCCCTTTTAGACCAGTTGATCTGCCGTCTCTTTTCTGCTCTGCCCCCCTCTCCTGCATGGAGAGGTTATTAGGTGACCACAGATGAGGCGCCAGCTGTTCAAAGTCGGGATCCGGAGTGGACCACTCATCTGTGTATCAATTGGGGATGTCTCTGCGCTGCTGACTTGTCTCCACTCAAGATGATCCCCTGCTGGCCCCACTATGGACTGGACTCTCACACTATTAAATTGATCCACCAGTCGCCCAGGGGGGTCCCCACATCTGCGGTCCCCTCCAAAGTTTCTCATTGTATCCCATTGGGTTTAGTTATTTCTTGCCTTGATGTGGGATCTGAACCGAGGATGTCGTCGTGGCTTGTGCAGTCCTTTGAGACCCTTGTGATTTAGGGCTATATAAATAAACTTTGATTGATTATCTATGCTGGTGGTACCTGCTTTCTTCCATAAACATTATTTTTTACCTGGACGTCACCTTCCGTCTGTGTCCAGGCCGACATAGACCGTGACAATGATGACAAAGTGATGTCAGGAGATGGTCAGACAGGGACATGGCATACTGTACTCGAATCAAAAGAGGCACGATAAAAAAAAACGTGTCTTACAAAAACATATATATATACATTTAAAAATGTATAATAAGTGCTCATTCATGACAGACATTACACTGCGCAATATACGTAATTACAGAGATACTGTATGTAACTGCCGAGCCACTTGTAGATGGTCTTATTTTGCCAGTGTGTGCCAAATTCTACACACAGCAAGTTTGTTTGTTCTTTTACCACAGCTACATCTGTTATGTTAACTGCTCCACTTGGCTCAAAAGCAATTATATTAACACTAAATCAGTCTGTTTTCTCAAATAATTTGTCTCGAAATTAACTTACGGAAACACCTTAAAATGATTGTGTTTGGCTTTTCAAGGATCAGAATAACAAACCCAGATTATGCGATTGGAAAAGAGTTCTCTTTGGTATGTAGTAAGTTATTTCTGCGGGGGACCACCACCCCTCTTTTTACCACATTATTCACAGGCGAAGAATAAGTCGG
Source organism: Nerophis lumbriciformis (assembly GCF_033978685.3). NCBI lineage: Eukaryota > Metazoa > Chordata > Actinopteri > Syngnathiformes > Syngnathidae > Nerophis > Nerophis lumbriciformis. The sequence goes on from NC_084559.2 coordinate 21,737,082, forward strand.
GACTGGTGGGGACTGTTCCGGGTTCACAGGTTTCACAAGCCGCTAATGAATTTGGCCTCATCACATCGGACCAATGAAATGGTGGTGAGCCAATAAAATGAATCACATTAAATCGAATGCAGTCAAACAATCAGTCAGCCATTTAGTGCGTTATGGATTCACCCTCATCACGGCAGATCCGCAACAAATTGCAAAGGACGAAGCCCCAAAGGGCAAAGCGATTGACCAAGTCATCAAAAAGGACATCGAGCCACCACAAGGAAGGGAAATCCACCTTTTGTAGCTGTGTGTAGAAATGGCTTGTTGCATCAGCTCTGCTCTTTTAAAGGGGAACATTATCACCAGACCTATGTAAGCGTCAATATATACCTTGATGTTGCAGAAAAAAGACCTTTTTTTTTTTTAACCGATTTCCGAACTCTAAATGGGTGAATTTTGGCGAATTAAACGCCTTTCTATTATTCGCTCTCAGACGTCACATCGGGAAGCAATCCGCCATTTTCTCAAACACCGAGTCAAATCAGCTCTGTTATTTTCTGTTTTTTCGACTGTTTTCCGTACCTTGGAGACATCATGCCTCGTCCGTGTGTTGTCGGAGGGTGTAACAACACGAACAGGGACGGATTCAAGTTGCACCAGTGGCCCAAAGATGCGAAAGTGGCAAGAAATTGGACGTTTGTTCCGCACACTTTACCGACGAAAGCTATGCTACGACAGAGATGGCAAGAATGTGTGGATATCCTGCGACACTCAAAGCAGATGCATTTCCAACGATAAAGTCAAAGAAATCTGCCGCCAGACCCCCATTGAATCTGCCGGAGTGTGTGAGCAATTTAGGGACAAAGGACCTCGGTAGCACGGCAAGCAATGGCGGCAGTTAGTTCCCGCAGATGAGCGAGCTAAACCCCCTGGATGTCTCGGCTCACACCGTCCCTTATGTCACCGAAGATGATCAAGAGAAGAATATCGACTCTAGCTTCCCTGGCCTGCTGACATCAACTCCAAAACTGGACAGATCAGCTTTCAGGAAAAGAACGCGGATGAGGGTATGTCTACAGAATATATTAATTTATGAAAATTGGGCTGTCTGCACTCTCAAAGTGCATGTTGTTGCCAAATGTATTTCATATGCTGTAAACCTAGTTCATAGTTGTTAGTTTCCTTTAATGCCAAACAAAGACATACCAATCGTTGGTTAGAAGGCGATCGCCGAATTCGTCCTCGCTTTCTCCCGTGTCGCTGGCTGTCGTGTCGTTTTCGTCGGTTTCGCTTGCATACGGTTCAAACCGATGTGGCTCAATAGCTTCAGTTTCTTCTTCAATTTCGTTTTCGCTACCTGCCTCCACACTACAACCATCCGTTTCAATACATGCGCAATCTGTTGAATCGCTTAAGCCGCTGAAATCCGAGTCTGAATCCGAGCTAATGTCGCTATAGCTTGCTGTTCTATGCGCCATGTTTGTTTGTGTTGGCATCACTATGTGACGTCACAGGAAAATGGACGCGTGTATATAACGATGGTTAAAATCAGGCACTTTGAAGCTTTTTTTAGGGATATTGCGCGATGGGTAAAATTTTGAAAAAAACTTCGAAAAATAAAATAAGCCACTGGGAACTGATTTTTAATGGTTTTAACCCTTCTGAAATTGTGAAAATGTTCCCCTTTAATGCATTTTATATCCTTTGTATTCTTTGATGTATCCCTCTTACATACATGCTTATGTGTGCTATGGCAATGAGTTTTTTTCCATAGGCCTCTGTCTGGATCCCCTCTCCAGGGGCCCAGGTTTAGACTGATTGTTTTTTTCTACTCATCCCCCCTACTCCCCAGCGTTTACCTGTTTCTCACCTTATTTGTAAGTTGGCAGACCCGTCAGCGATCCTGTTCTGTCTCCCTGTAATGTTTGTCTGATCCTGATTGGGATTGTGCTGAAAATCTTTATTTCCCTTTGGGGATTTATAAAGTATTTCTGATTCTGATACAAAATAGGACGGATAGGGAAGGGAAATGTACGGACCCCCGGTGTTTAGCTTTCTGAAAATGTCGCCCCCAAAAACAATTTAGTTGAATATCCCTACTGTAAGATGTTCTTAATGTTGCAGCCAGTGAGTTGAGGCTGATACTTATGTTCACAGGCTTTGTTAAGACAGAAAAATAAATAACTCAACAGAGTTTGCCTGACCGATACAGCGTCCACATAACCTGCCATCCTTTCATTCTCAGAAAGAGAGCTAGGGAAGGAAAGGCGGCTATATGACAGCTCGACAGATGAGGTAGCTGTGCCTAATCCCCTTCTAGAAGCTCTTCATTGTACAGACTGGGATCGAGTCCGACAAGAGAAAGGGAAAAAAAAGGGAAGAATTGAGCTTTGTGTAGCCATCACAAGACGTCTTCGGGCTTCTCTCGCCAGCAACTTAGACAGCTGTAGGGATTAAGCAGCAGTACGTTGTCTAAATTGTTGACTTTAGATAAATTAATTCAAAATAAGTATAAGAAACTAGTGTTGTAATTAGGGCTGCAACAACTAATTGATTAAATCGATTATAAAAATAGTTGGCGATTAATTTAGTCATCGATTCGTTGGATCTATGCTATGCGCATGCGCAGAGGCAATTTTTAATTTTGTAATGTTTTTTTATTTTTTTTTTAAATAAATCTTTATTTATAAACTGCAACATGTACAAACAGCTGAGAAACAATAATCAAAATAAGTATGGTGCCAGTATGCTGTTTTTTCCCCCCAATAAAATACTGGAAAGGATAGAAATGTAGTTTGTCTCTTTCATCCGATTATTAATCGATTAATCAAAGTAATAATCGACAGATTAATCGATTATCAAATTAATCGTTAGTTGCAGCCCTAGTTGTAATGATACCAATATTTTGGTACCAGTACTAAAATAATGTCGATACTTTTCGGTACTTTTTGGTACTTTTCTAAATAAAGGGCACCACAAAAAATTGCATTATTGGCTTTATTTTAACAAAAAATCTTAGGGTACATTAAACATATGTTTCTTATTGCAGTTAAGTCCTTAAATAAAATAGTGAACATACTAGACAACGTGTCTTTTATTAGTATGTAAACAAACAAAGGCTCCTAATTAGTTTGCTGACGTTTGCAGTCATTTTTCATTCTATTATTTTGTCAAAATTATTAAGGACAAGTGGTAGAAAATGAATTATTAATCTACTTGTTCATTTACTGTTAATATCTGCTTATTTTCTCTTTTAACGTGTTCTATCTACACTTCTGTTAAAATGTAATAAGCACTTATTCTTCTGTTGTTTGATACTTTACATTAGTTTTGGATGATACCACACATTTGGGTATCAATCCGATACCAAGTCATTACAGGATCATACATTGGTCATATGTACTGAGTTTATGAACAAAATATACATTTAAAAAAAACAAAAGAACACCTCCAAAAACATGCACCTGGGGATAGGTTGATTGGCAACACTAAATTTGGCCCTAGTGTGTGAATGTGAGTGCGAATGTTGTCTGTCTATCTGTGTTGGCCCTGCGATGAGGTGGCGAATTGTCCAGGGTGTACGCCGCCTTCGGCCCGAATGCAGCTGAGATAGGCTCCAGATACCCCCCGCGACCCCGAAAGGGAAAAGCGGTAGAAAATGGATGGATGGAAAGATGTGTACTATCGACTAGATACATGTCTGTACTTGATATCATTACAGTGGATTTCAGATGTAGATCCACTAATGGTGTTTGTTTACATTTTGATGCGGGTGAGCTACGGTGTGTAGTGAAGCATGTTTAGCTATTCCTCGTCCTGCAGGGATGATACTTGTAAGAAACGTACTTTATTTGTCGCCATGGAGGTGAGGATTAGTGATTTAGAAGTAGCTAAAACACTGCCGACGGCGGATGGACGTTAGCCGCTAGCTGGCTAGCCATGTCTTAAAGCATCTCTTCCTGAGGGCGTTTCAGTGTTATAACTTCACCTTTATTGTTAGTTTTTAAGCCAAAATGCGTCCGTTCTTCCTTTTCTGTCTACACACTGTGTCTGTTTGTAAGTACTCCGTGATTGTGCGCTGCCGAACATGCTCGTCTGCTCGTAAAACCAGAAATTTCATGACGTGACTTTGACGCGGGCGCGGGGGGGTGCGGGACCGGTACGTTTCAGAGACGGTATAGAACCGAGAATGATTCATTAGTATCGCGGTACTACCGGTATACCGTACAACCCTATAAGAAACAAAGGAGAACATACTGTACATATAGTATTGTGTGCGCGTACAAAAGGGTTAAGGCCCAAGCAAACACCGAGCAAAGAATGATACCTTCTAACATAGTGGGTAAACTGTGCAGGCCGACTGCCAAGTATCACTGCTCACTGCTGCAGTTTGCTGACAGCTTCATTTTTATGTGCTTCAAGATGCAGCCGCTCCATTCCGTGCCATGCACAAGCAAACTGTAGGTCTGTAGCTTCAAAAGGCCAAGAACTGAACACAAATCATAGCAAGTCTGACAAATTTAGCTTGGCAAAGCGAGGTTGTGACATTTCAGGAGAAAACATGTCCGTGAGGATTCAATCACAAATGTGGTCGTCGGGCTTCTTGCAAATCAAGCCAGCCTTATAATCAAACGTCCTCACCTGTCTACCAGTTTCAAGTAGGAACTATATCACCTGATTTAGTCAGTCTAAGATATTAAAAAGAGGGTTATATTTGAGCAGTCCAGAGAGTAATTTCCATTGCTGGTTTTGGATGTATCGCTACAGCATCATGTTGTAATTCGCATGTCATTACCCAAATTGTTGCTGGTACAACCCTTTAATGGCCACCTGGAAGGAGCCAATTACTACAAATTGGAATGCGGGGGAAAAAAAATGCATAGGTGTTCTTGCCTCTCATTGGGACTTTGAACGATATGCAAAATTCCCCCCCCAAAATTGCAGTTCCTTTTTAAGAGCTCATCGCCCGGGGCTTCTAGAGAACTGCACTTTTTGGGGGGGAATTTTGCCAAATCGTTCACAATCATTATGAAAGGCAAGAACACATTTGCAATTTTTCTTTAGGATTCTAAAGATGATTAATAAAAAGTTTGCAAGCTAATAAGAGTCACCATTGTACCCTTCGAAGCCCTCTAAGACAACTTCAGAACCCTCCATCAACAATTGTGTTTCAAGTATAATGTAGTAACAGATGCATTCATAACAATATGAATGGCACCTACTCAGTGGCTTAGTGGTTAGAGCAGGCCTGGGCAATTATTTTGACTCGGGGGGCCACATTTAGAGAAGAAAATGTGTCTGGGGGCCGGTATATCTGATTTTTAGCAACACGAATACAAAACCTCACAATGTCTGATTGAATGCTAAACCGCCTTAAAAAACGGAATAGAATTTAAAAAATTTTTTACTGAATGAGAGATCCAGAATGTCCATGATAATAAAGAATGTGGGATTTACAATATTAACTATGAACAATAAAACACTGAATATTGACAACATATGAACGTCACACCCCCTCTCGATCGACATATTTTACAATCAAACGAAATGCAACAAACACAGCGAAATATGAACGCAAAGGATAAAAAAAACCCCACTAACAATCTGATATATCACTAAGCTTTAGAACTTTGTAGTAAAAATCTTCCTGACACCCGCATTTCAGGCTGGCCGCTCTGGAAACACTCTGTAGAAACGCTCCCCACCCACATTGCTTGGTGCCTCGTCTGAGCTGCTGTGACTTAGATTACCATAGTAACTAATTAAATTACCATAGTAACTAATTAGATTACCATAGTAACTAGTATATCATGCAATACTTTGTGTAGTTCAAGACTTACGGTCATTAGAAAACATGACTGCACATCATAATGGCAGCTATACTTTCCATCTTAAAGATCTAAAAAAATTGTTTTGGAAATGTCCGGCGGGCCAGATTTGAAAAGCTTAACGGGCCGCATGTGGCCCTCGGGCCTTAATTTGCCCAGGTCTGGGTTAGAATGTCCGCCCTGAGCATACTTGCCAACCTTGAGACCTCTGATTTCGGGAGGTGGGGGGTGGGGGGTGGGGCGTGGTCGGGGTGGGGCGTGGGGGCGTGGTTGGGGGCGTGGTTAAGATATATATATATAAGAAATACTTGACTTTCAGTGAATTCTAGCTATATATATATATATATTTTATTACATATATATATATATATATATATATATATATATATATATATATATATATATATATATATATATATATATATATATATATATATATATATATAAATAAAATAAATACTTGAATTTCAGTGTTCATTTATTTACACATATACACACACATAACACTCATCTACTCATTGTTGAGTTAAGGGTTGCATTTTCCATCCTTGTTCTATTCTCTGTCACTATTTCAGAACACACACATTATACAAATATACATTATAAAATCAATAAGAAAACGGGAGCTCTAATTTGGGAGTCTGAATTAGGATCAGAAGTTCCTATATAAACATTGCGCACTTACGTCGCCTTTTTGTATTGATTACTGCAGCTGTGCACTGGATTCATTCACAAATACAAACTACAACTCACAAACACTTTAGCGTTAGGCTCCACCATCAGAATGTGTACTTAAACTTATAAAGATCACATGGATATTATTCAGTGAGTTGATTCACCAAAACTAACCTGTTATACAGGAGGAAAAAGCACACAGGACGTTTCAATTGTTCACAGACTGGTCGCGCTCATCAGAATGACAAGACACTTCCGGTCTGCAGGTGATAGCATTCAATTGGGAAGAAACGCCCTACTGCCCCCTACTGACCAATGTGAATACTGATAAATGTGTAATGACAGCTCCAAAAACGAATTCAAACCACAAAATAAAATAAATAAATCAACACAAAAATGTGACACATTATGGGTGGGTCACATATGCATGTACAGTAGATGGCAGTATTGTCCTGTTTAAAAGTGTCACAACATTGCTGTTTACGGCAGACGAACTGCTTTACGGTAGACGAAGACTTGACTGCTGTTGTTGTGTGTTGTTACCGCGCTGGGAGGACGTTAATGAAACTGCCTAACAATAAACCCACATAAGAAACCAAGAACTCGCCCTCGATCATTCTACAGTTATAATGTGTTTGGGTAGGCACGCTGTTTATATTGTGGGAAAGCGGACGTGAGAACAGGCTGTCAACACGTCACTCAGGTCCGCATGGAGCTGGAGGGGGCGTGGCCTCCAGCTGCGCCTGAATTTCGGGAGATTTTTGGGAGAAAATTTGTCCCGGGAGGTTTTCGGGAGAGGCGCTGAATTTCGGGAGTCTCCCGGAAAATCCGGGAGGGTTGGCAAGTATGGCCCTGAGATTGGTAGGTTGTGAGTTCAAACCCCGGCCGAGTCATACCAAGACTATAAAAATGGGACCCATTACCGCCCTGCTTGGCATTCAGCATCAAGGGTTGGAATTGGGGGTTAAATCACCAAAAAAATGATTCCCGGGCGCGGCCACCGCTGCTGCTCACTGCTCCCCTCACCTCCCAGGGAGTGGACAAGGGGATGGGTCAAATGCAGAGAACACATTTTGCCACACCTAGCGTGTATGTGTGACAATCATTGGTACTTTAACTTAATAGGTGATATGTACAATATTTACCCTATTTTAGTCATTTTTAGCAAAACTTACTTCCTCGCATTTATTTCCGTTCCCATAGCAACGACTTTTTGCTGGAAACAAGCGCGAGTATTTTCTAATCATGGCATACTTAGTAACAGAGAACAAAGACGACCATTGTTTGGACCAATGAGGATTCACAACTTTATCCTTTTCCATCCATCCATTTTCTACCGCTTGTCCCTCTCGGGATCGCGGGGGGTGCTGCAGCCTATCTCAGCTGCATTCGGACGGAAGGCCATGAATTGATTAACGTGGACCCGACTTAAACAAGTTGAAAAACTTATTCGGGTGTTACCATTTAGTGGTCAATTATGTACTGTACTGTGCAATCTACTAATAAAAGTTTCAGTCAATCAATCAAAAGGCGGGGTACACCCTGGACAAGTCGCCACCTCATCACAGGGCCAACACAGATAGACAAGACAACATTCACACTCACATTTTTGAACCTGAATATTCAGAGGACAAACTCCTGCTTATAGATTGAGAACAAACAGAGGGTGAAACATTGAAGCAGACGGAAGCCGAGAGAGTAAGGTCGGTGTAACTTGACATTGCAAATGTGGAACTTGAGGAAAAAACTATGCCGACATAAATGGCGTGCTTACCCAAAATCAACTGGAGAAAAAACTTCTGTTAAAGTAGAGGAATGTATAGAAATTGTCGAACTTATTTCCAAACTTTAAGATGAAGATAAAGTACCTCCTCTTCTCTGGTCGAGTGCAAGTGATGGGTAACCAAATCAGTTGTTAAGGCTGAGTTTGACAATTAAAATAAATTCATAAAGGGCTCCAACAAAGGTTCACATATTAAATAAATCAATACATAAAGAAATAATTGAATTATAGAGTAATTGAATACAACATTAAATCATTCAATAGATAAAACATGAAATATTTACATTCATCAATACATCATTAAATACCTCATCACATCATGAAATGTATTAAACTATGGAATAAATAAATCCTCAAATCAACCAAATCAATAAATGATAATTCATGAAATAATGAAATCCATATTAATTTAACCTCTTAAGGCCCAAGCTGTTTGTTTTCATGCTTTTTTATTTTATTTCTCTTTGCTTTTTGGACTTATTGGACCCTAATTAGAATACAAACTAAAAATCATCTTTTGATATGATGTACTCAGTCCATAAGTACACAAACGTGTACTTCATGTGTAGTGACATGCACATTTTTATTTTTACAATTTTTTTTTCCAAATTCCATTGTATGTTATACTCTTCTGACACCACCAGATAGCAGTATAAGTGTCCATATGTCGGCATAAGACCCCAATTCAGTAGTGTACACAATTTTGGATATAAGAGCTAAAAGGTGCTGTTCACGCATGTGGCCACTAATGCCTTTAGAGAAATTAATTAAATTTTTTGATTGAGTAATTAAATGAATGTTTACATTTAATAAATCAATGACATTTATTAACACATGAATGTGTTATTTCAAACTATAATTAATTAATGACACATTTAAGTAATTATTTAAAGATGTATTTATTTGTTAAATTGTGTCCCATTTGACCCTACACATGTTTCATGTGCTGTTTCACTATAATTATTTCTTAAGCGGCATGTCTAATCATCTCACTGAACCGACACAATCAAATTACAGGCCTCATAACACTCTGCACACTTGGAAAAGCTCAGCATTGATGTCAGGTGCTCAACTCAAACAGTACATATTAGAAAATAGAATTTCAGAGGCAGCACAAGTTCTGTCAGAAATCATCAAGGTTGTCTTTATTTCCCAGAAGATTGACAGAAATCCAGAAAGTGTAGTTGCATACAGTAACTACAATGTGGTTATGCAAATGTTTAAGCCAAAAAATAAACTTGAAACCGAGAATAGTTCCTAATAAACATTTTAAAAAATGGTGCTTTTGAATATATTCTTTAAGGGGGAACTGCACTTTTTAGGAATTTTGCTTATCGTTCACAATCATTATAAAAGATAAGAACACACATGTCTTCAACAAAGATAAATGAGGATTCACAAACTTATACAAGCTAAATATACTGCTGCTTTTAGAAGGGAGCACTAAGGAAGATAAACACGTTGGAGCAGACGGAAGCTGAGAGAAGAGGCAGAAAGCGATGTTGACGCTATAAATATGGAACTTGGAGCCAAGCTACTTCGACATAAATGGAGTGCTTACCCAAAATTAACAGGGAATGTCCCCGGCCAGCTGGACCAGACGAACAACTGTCCATCTAGTGCATGGGTGTCAAACTCTGGCCTGTGTAATCTCACTTGGCCCTTTAGGCGATATCAAATTAACACTAGAGCTGGCCCGCCGATTATATTCAGCGGCGGTGCCGCGGTAACACCGCATTCACCGCTAATCCTCATACTTGCCAACCCTCCCGGGAGAGTACCAGATTTCAGTGACCGTCCCGAAAATCGTCACGTCCGCTTTTCATCCAGTCCAACGTCTGCTGGCCCAGTCACATAATATGTGTCGCTTCTGCACGCACGCTACAGTGAATGCAACACATACTTGATCAGCAGCGATACAATTTACACTGAGGGTTGCCGTATAAACAACTTTAAGTTTTGTTAGAAATATACGCCACACTGTGAATCCACACCAAACAAGAATGATAAACACATTTCGGGAGAACATCCGCACCATAACACAACAGAACAAATACCCAGAACCCTTTGCAGCACTAACTCTTCCGGGAGCTACAAGGGGTGGTAGCAGGGGGTGTATATTGTAGCTCCCGGGAAGAGTTAGTGCTGCAAAGGGTTCTGGGTATTTGTTCTGTTGTGTTTATGTTGTATTACGGTGCGGATGTTCTCCCGAAATGTGTTTGTCATTCTTGTTTGGTATGAATTCACAGTGTGGCGTATATTTCTAACATTGTTAAAGTTGTTTATACGGGCACCCTCAGTGTGACCTGTATCGCTGTTGAACAAGTATGCGTTGGATTCCCATGTGTTCATGCAGAAGCCGCACATATCTTGTGACTGGGCCGGCACCTTGTAAGAATGGATGAAAAGCGGACGTGACGACAGCTCATAGCGGATGTTAAAGGCAGTGTCTTTAAGGCACGCCCCCAAGACTGTGGTCCGGGTGGGCTACGAGATATAATGACTGATGAACACCTTTGTTCGATAATGAAGGTTGCCTCAGCTCAAAGCCTGAGCCCCGGAACTAGCATCCAAGAAAAGATGGCAGGTATCTGGCTTGGGCACATCAGATTAGATCAGTGTGTTGCAAACTGAGCAGTTTAAAGTCCTGATTGGTTGGTTTATTATTATTTTCAAAGTTATTAGCCTGTGGAAAAAGTTAATGTTGATATTTACCTCTGAAGGCTGCAAATAGAAAAGAGTTACATTTAATCACGACAAACTCGCAACAGAGGGGCGGGGACTTGGGGCCCTGGACGGCGACCGCTGCTATGAAGCGCTGCCATCCGACCATCACCCGAGGGGAAACAAGCGGTGGTGAAGGCATGGGGTGGGGGAGGGGGTGTGTGAGCGTGTGTGCCCAATTTCTTGGGTGTGATGATGTAATGTTTTTTTTATAGACTGAGGCCGATCTGCAAAAATTCGACTCCAGGTGTCGTTGAGGAGGGAGGGAGGTCAAAAGCGTCCATCATTGAAGTGTCCTCTGGGGTGTTTTTCAGAACAGCCTGGTCCTGTTTTCACAGCGTCAAGGCCATTCGAGGGAGTCAAATCGTAGATTAGGATGTTTGTTTTCCGCGAGCAGACAAAACAATGACTTGTCTGTTCTATTCGTCCATGCTGGGTGCTCACAAATTCAATTAAATTTTCCTTTTCAGAAAGCTTCTCCATAATGTGATCCATCTTGCGATTCAGTTCAGGCATTCAATTTTTATTTAAATTGTATTTGATATGCCATTGATATTTTTAAATTATTATTATTATTATTATTTGAAACTCGATTTTGCATGTCACTATAAAGTTATATAAGCCTTGCTTGTTCAATATTCAATGCAAAACTTGGGCCGCGGCTTTGTTCAGTTTTAAATTTTGGCCCACTCTTTATTTGAGTTTGACACAACCTGATCTAGTGAGTAGCTATGTATTGAGCATGATAAACGCAGGACGCCATGCGTGTTACACTGCATACATTCTATGGCTCGCTCAACTGTGTACAAACAAAACATGAAATGTTGGCTAATTCATGTTTTTCAGATAGTACAGATTGGTGTCCTACTTGGTATCGAATTGATACCCAAATGTGTGGTATCATCCAAAACTAATGGGAAGCATCCAAACAGAAGAATAAATGATTATTATATTTTAACATCCATCCATCCATCCATCTTCTTCCGCTTATCCGAGGTCGGGTCGCGGGGGCAGCAGCCTAAGCAGGGAAGCCCAGACTTCCCTCTCCCCAGCCACTTCGTTAGGCTTCTCCCGGGGGATCCTGAGGCGTTCCCAGGCCAGCCGGGAGACATAGTCTTCCCAACGTGTCCTGAGTCTTCCCCGTGGCCTCCTACCGGTCGGACGTGCCCTAAACACCTCCCGAGGGAGGCGATCGGGTGGCATCCTGACCAGATGCCCGAACCACCTCATCTGGCTCCTCTCGATGTGGAGGAGCAGCGGCTTTACTTTGAACTCCCCCCGGATGACAGAGCTTCTCACCCTATCTCTAAGGGAGAGCCCTGCCACCCGGCGGAGGAAACTCATTTCGGCCGCTTGTACCCGTGATCTTGTCCTTTCGGTCATAACCCAAAGCTCATGACCATAGGTGAGGATGGGAACGTAGATCGACCGGTAAATTGATAGCTTTGCCTTCCGGCTCAGCTCCTTCTTCACCACAACGGATCGATACAGCGTCCGCATTACTGAAGATGCCGCACCGATCCGCCTGTCGATCTCACGATCCACTCGTGAACAAGACTCCGAGGTACTTGAACTCCTCCACTTGGGGCAGGGTCTCCTCCCCAACCCGGAGATGGCACTCCACCCTTTTCCGGGCGAGAACCATGGACTCGGACTTGGAGGTGCTGATTCTCATCCCAGTCGCTTCACACTCGGCTGCGAACCGATCCAGCGAGAGCTGAAGATCCTGGCCAGATGAAGCCATCAGGACCACATCATCTGCAAAAAGCAGAGACCTAATCCTGCAGCCACCAAACCGGATCCCCTCAACGCCTTGACTGCGCCTAGAAATTCTGTCCATAAAAGTTATGAACAGAATCGGTGACAAAGGGCAGCCTTGGTGGAGTCCAACCCTCACTGGAAACGTGTCCGACTTACTGCCGGCAATGCGGACCAAGCTCTGACACTGATCAAACAGGGAGCGGACCGCCAAAATCCGACAGTCCGATACCCCATACTCTCTGAGCACTCCCTACAGGACTTCCCGAGGGACACGGTCGAATGCCTTCTCCAAGTCCACAAAGCACATGTAGACTGATTGGGCAAACTCCCATGCACCCTCAAGGACCCTGCCGAGAGTATAGAGCTGGTCCACAGTTCCACGACCATATTTTTAACATAAGTTGTAATAATGATTTAAACTGGTAAAGTAACAGTATGTTCTGACCTCTGCTGATCGAAGCTGGACTCCTTCCTCTGGCAGCGCAAGGTGACCACACGGTGACCTTCATTCCTCACATCCTGGCTCACTATCCACTGTGTCGGGTTGCTGGGTAGGGCCCCGAGAAAAGTCACTCCTTCTCTCAATTTCACTCTGTGGAGAAAGAATGACATCTTTATTCATCTACAAAAGGTTGACTTTGTATACCAGCAGGTATTTCATCTATGCAGGCTGCTGAGTCCACAAAGCTAATTATCTTCTCGAGCAATGCGTTAACCAGATGGGTTTTTGTTCCCCCTTCAAAAGCTGCCCCAGATGCTCCCTGGGCCGGCTTGACCTCCTGTTTAAGGAAAGGTTTTTTATTTTATTTTATCACCCTCCAAACCTCCATAGGACGTGCATTTAATAAAGACTATTGATTATAAAAGTGTCCAAGTCGGAAGTGCCAATCTACCTCCTAGATAGATAGATAGATAGGTCTTTATTGTCATTGCACAAGTACAACAAAACTTTGTTTTCAGCACAAACCCGTTCAAGATTAGACAAACAAACAGTGTACAGGGTTACAGAACAGGAACGTTGATGGGTCACCATAAGGCGCCCCGTAAAAAGATGGGAAAAAGGTCAAATGCTGGGGAAAAAAGATGAGTAAAAAAAATACAATCTGGACTGGGCTCCTAAGGGGGCCTAGTCTGGAGTGGGAAAAAAACCTCCATGCAATGCACACATAAACACGTTACATTTAATCACGACAAACTCGCAACAGAGGGGCAGGGAGTTGGGGCCCTGGAAGGCGACCGCTGCTATGAAGCGCTGCTATCCGACCATCACCCCGAGGGGAAACAAGCGGTGGTGAAGGCGTGGGGTGGGGCGGGGGTGTGCGTGTGTGCCCAATTTCTTGGGTATGATGATGTAATGTTTTTTTATAGACTGAGGCCGATCTGCAAAAGTTCGACTCCAGGTGTCGTTGAGGAGGGAGGGAGGTCAAAAGCGTCCATCATTGAAGTGTCCTCGGGGGTGTTTTTCAGAACAGCCTGGTCCTGTTTTCACAGCGTCAAGGCCATTCGAGGGAGTCAAATCGTAGATTAGGATGTTTGTTTTCCGCGAGCAGACAAAACAATGACTTGTCTGTTCTATTCGTCCATGCTGGGTGCTCACAAATTCAATTACATTTTTCCTTTTCAGAAAGCTTCTCCATGATGTGATCCATCTTGCGATTCAGTTCAGAAATCGCCACAGTCTGTGTTCCCACAGTCCTGCCCAAACCATCCATTGCAACGAACAGCCTTTGGGCTCTTTGAGTGACTGCCATCGTCTTACGAATTTGACGATACACCAGAGCAATGCCCAGCCCAATCAGCAGGTGCCCCGCGATCACGGTTCCAAATAGGTAGATGTCTTCCACGTCCTCGATGGAAAGGACTGAGAGGCACATAATTCTCCAATCTACCTCCTCCGCTGCTTTTCACTTATGATATCATTTTGTCACAGCAGGAAAATTGGTTTGGGAAATGGACATAAAGACAAATGTGTGTCTATACCGGGGGTCAGCAAACCGCGGCTCATTAGCGCCGCCCTATTGGCTCCCTGGATCTCTTTCAGAGATGTGTGAAAATGGAAAAAGATGAAAAAAAAAAAAAAAATTTCTGTTGGAGGACAAACATGACACAAACCTTCCTAACTATTAGAAATCCCACTGTTTATATTAAACATGCTTCACTGGTGAGAGTATTTGGCGAGCGCCGTTCTGTCCTACTAATTTCAGCGATCCTTGAACTCATCGTAGTTAGTTTACATGTACAACTTTCTCCGACGCTGCCACAGAAAGATGTGTTTTATGCCACTCCTTCTTTGTCTCATTTTCCATCCATCCATTTTCTACCGCTTATCCCTTTCGGGGTCACAGGGGGTGCTGGAGCCTATCTCAGCTACAATCGGGCAGAAGGCGCGCTACACCCTGGACAAGTCGCCACCTCATCACAGGACCAACACAGATAGACAGACAACATTCACACTCACATTCACACACGAGGGCCAATTTAGTGTTGCCAATCAACCTATCCCCAGGTGCATGTCTTTGTCTCATTTTGTCCACCAAAACTTTTATGCTGTGCGTGAACGCACAAAAGGTGAGCTTTGCTGTGCAATCTACTAATAAAAGTCTCAATCAATCAATCAATCAATCAAACAAATAACACATTATCTGGACGTAATATTGGCTGCGTTTCTCATAGTTGTTTGTGTGTCATGTTGTTCCAGACCACAGCAAACCTTACCCAGCTTGCAAAGACTGTAATAAATCCATTAGAAGAAGACAGCCTGCCGTGTCCTTAATCTTGGACATACACTACCTGAGCCAGTAATTTCCAGAAGTTATCTCATCCTGTGAGGAGCCTCCAATTTACTAATGATTTCCAATGTTGCAAAAATGTGTAGAATAAAAATAAAAATACCACATTTCTGTCAACGAAGATTTGCGTCAGTTTTTGATAGTAGGCTATTATAGCTAATATAGACACTTACATCATGTGTTTCCTTCATTATAACACCTATATAAGGCTTTTAATTTTTTGCATATTTTTTTTTAATGTATTTTTGGTCCAATATGGCTCTTACAACATTTTGGGGTGCCGACTCCTGGTCTATACGATGAAATACACATAATGTTCTGAAAGTGAAAAGAGGCTATTAAATATGGACTATATGTGTGTGTCGGTTGTGGGATCGAAGAGAAAATTGCATTACAAGAAAGAGGCCAATGACGTTAGCAACACCATCCGGTTGACAGGTCGGACCAGAGACAGTACTTTGCTTTCATCTTGAATTTGCTCCTGCACTTCAAGTCTGTGATTCCCTCCCAGAATGAAAGGGAACGAAAGTGCCTTCTCACTCAAGTATCTGTCTCTGATGTCGTGTTGTGGTTGAAGTTACATTTAATGTCAAAATAGATAATATGGTAGGTGGGTGTACTTTCTGCCCGTGGTGTGTGCACGTAATCCTATTTCTGTGCTCAATTTGAAGATGATTAGATGTGTTTTTCCCCAACTGGCCATTTAACATTTATACATGTGACCTCATCAGAATACGGAATGTCGGATGTGTGAACGATTCCCTATATTGTTAAGTAACAAAGTATAAATGTGAGTAGATGAAAATGACACGGTACCACTAATCATGACAGACTTCATGAGCGAAAACGACGACTACTTAAACGACAAATGATGATCCAGATCCTTATATTTTTGAGCCTGAATATAAGGAGGATGAAGTTTTAGAAGCTGTGTGCCATACAGATCCAGCAAACACTAAGCATCATGTAGCAGTATTGCTAAGTGCTAAACAAGAGATACATACTATGAACATAATAAAACAGTCACGGCTTAAATCAGTAGAAGCATTTAAGTCCCATCTTAAAACTCATTTGTATACCCTAGCTTTTAAATAGACCCCCCTTTTAAACCAGTTGATCTGCCGTTTCTTTTCTTTTCTGCTCTGCCCCCCTCTCCCTCGTGGAAGGGGGGGCATAGGTCCGGTGGCCACGGATGAAGTGCTGGCCTGCCAGAGTCGGGACCCGGGGTGGACCGCTCGCCTGTGCGTCGGTTGGGGACATCTCTGCGCTTCTGACCCGTCTCCACTCGGGATGGTCTCCTGCTGGCCCCACTATGGACTGGACTCTCACTATTATGTTAGATCCACTATGGACTGGACTTTCACAATATTATGCTAGATCCACTCGACGTCCATTGCACCGGTCGCCCTAGAAGGTTTTTTCATTGTCATCCCACTGAGTTGAGTTTTTCCTTGCCCTGATGTGGGATCTGAACCGAGGATGTCGTTGTGGCTTGTGCCGCCCTTTGAGACACTTGTGATTTAGGCCTATAAAAATAAACATTGATTGATTGATTGATCACGTACTGTACAATGTCTGCTCTCCCCGGAATAAAGACTAATGGGATGTTTATATCTTCCCGTTTAAATGAAGAATGAATCATAATCCTCACAAAGGGTTAAGAAAAAAAAGAGCCACAAGCGAGCGTCAGGGTGTAAGTTGGTTGTCAGAATTGACCAACTTCTCGGTTTATGTCCAGAACCTTCTACTATCCTGACATTTCTGTATGTCAACATGACAATGTTCCATCGGAACTTTAGATATGGGTACATCAGGGATATTCAACAAAATGATTTTGGGGGGCCCATATTTCTAGAAAGCTAAGGACCGAGGAACCAGACTTCTCCCTTCTCTATTAGTCCTTATTTTGAAGATTCTGGAGAACCAGTGGACAAATGATGATCAGTGGACATTTTATTTTGGTCGATTTATTTCGTGAGATGTACATGAGCGTATTGCTGGTTTTAAGCACCTTCTGCGAAAAAGCTACCCAAATATCACGTCTATGTCAGCACTCTAATGTTTTTAAGACTCTACTGCAAAAAGATTTGGCCCCTGGGCAATTATTCATTCAGAATGAAGATTTTGGAAAGCATACAATCGTTTATTTAAACTATTTTTCCTAAAAATACGCATTGAGACTATAAAGTGTGTTTTATCCGATTACTCAATTAATCGAACAAACTAATCGATAGATAACTCGACTACTAAACTAATCGATAGCTGCAACCTTAGCTGCCCAAAAGAGCAAACCGTATCGTTGCGTGAACCCAATATTCTCGTCTACTGTCACATCCTTAAAAAATCTACCGTATTAAATACGACCATATCACACCAATTCTAAAATCCCTTCACTGGCTTCCTGTTCCACTCAGGATTGAATACAAAGTCTCCCTACTAACCCACCAGTGCCTCCATTGAAATGCCCACCTCTACCTCAAAGAACTACTCACCCCCAAATCCTCCACATGACCCCTCCGCTCCGGACAGGCTAACCTCCTCCAACCTCCGAGGACAAAGCTACGAACAATGGGAGACCGGGCTTTCCGCTCCGCCGCTGCCAGTCTGTGGAACGCCAGTGCTGCCAGTAGCAGCTCCACGCCAAGCTCCAGTTCTGCCGGTAGCAGCTCCACACCAAGCTCCAGTGCTGCCAGTAGCTTCACCACGCAAAGACCCACCACGCCAAGACCCACCACGCCAAGCTCCGGTACCAGCTCCACGACGCCAAGTGCCGCCAGTCGCAGCTCCACGACGCCAAGTGCCGCCAGTCGCAGCTCCACGACGCCAAGTGCCGCTAGTCGCAGCTCCACGACGCTTAGTGCCGTCAGTCGCAGCTCCACGACGCCAAGACCCAAACCAAGACCAAGACCAAGACCCGCCATGCCAAGACCAAGACCCACCATGCCAAGACCAAGACCCGTCATGCCAAGACCAAGACTCACGCCAAGACCAAGACTCACGCCTAGACCAAGACCAAGACTCACGCCTAGACCAAGACCAAGACCCACGCCTAGACCAAGACCCAGACCCACGTCTAGACCAAGACAAAGACCCATGTCAAGACCAAGACCAAGACCCACGCCTAGACCAAGACCCAGACCCACGCCTAGACCAAGACAAAGACCCACGCCAAGACCAAGACCAAGACCCACCGCCTGACGCGCCACGCCGAGCTTCCACGCCTGACTCACCACGCCGAGCTTCCACGCCTGCCACGATGACGACGAGCCTGCCTCCTCGCCGGCCACGGATATGGCCGCTACCTGGTCGCCCGCCACGCCAAGTGCGTCCACCTCCCAGTCGGCCACGAATGTGGCCATTCCCGGGTCGCCCACATCGCCTGCTGCAGCGGCGTTCCACTCGCCGCCGCCACATGACTATGCCTCGGTGGATTCGGGGCCACTTGGTCTGGCGACCCACCGCCATGTCCCCCTCCCGCCCTCCCATGACTCTTGTTAATTTTATTTATTTTGGACATCTGGGATCTGTCCGTAAGGGGGGATTCTGTCATGTCTGTGTGACCATGTTTTGTATTAGTCATGTTTTGTTTTGTTTAGTTATTGGACTCTCTAGTTTCTGGCTTTTCACTCCCTTGTCTTGTTTCCATGGTTACCCATTAGTTTCACCTGTTTCACGTTTGGACTCATTGTGCACGCTTGTTTGTCACCATAGCAACCCATTAGTTTTCACCTGTCACGTCACGCACCTGTTTCACGTTTTGAGTCACGCACCTGTTTTCGTTAATCATGTCTGTAGTATTTAAGTTCATTGTTTTCAGTTTGTCTTTCTGGCGACATCCCACATTTATGCTCTTCACATTTCTGACACTTGTTTTTTCGTGTCCATCTTTCATGCTGCAACTTTAGTCCAAGCCAAGTAAGTTTTTGTTTATTAATGCTATAGTCTTTTGGTTTCATAGTTTATTCTCCGCCACTGTGCGCGCTTTTCGTTTGTATTTTTTTTTATAATAAATAAATAATAGTAATAAACAATCATGTACTCACATTCCCGTCTCGCCCGAGCCAACTTTCCGTTGCCTTCCGGAAAAGCAAACACCCAGGACCAAGTCATGACAATTATTAATTTTTTTTAATACACTGGAGCACTTTGAGGTTGTCTGCTCAATGTAAAGTGTTTTTTTACAAATAAAATCTATTATTATTATTAATATTATTATTATTATATACTGTAATAGTTGACGTTCTGTGTCAAACACAGGCCTTAATCAAATGCATGCATCTTACAGTTAGGGAAAACGCTACACGATTAGAAACTATTCTCCTGAGAACCGAAATCCTCTGCAGTGCTTAGGTTTTGCATAACAACAATATATTTTTTTACTGAAATTTGTAACACTGACAAAAGAAATGGACCAAAAACAGGAGAATACATTTTTCTGTAGGCTGTAATAAGACGACTTTATTGATTAATTAATGGAATTTAAGATGTTTGACTTGATGGGTTTGATGGAAATTCCATTGTTGCGCGATAATAAATGTAATCATCTTTGTACAAACTATGAATCAAAGTCACGGCTGCAATCTCGCACACCGGCCCAATGCACCACCAAAATGAATATCATAGAGTCAAACGTCAAGATCTGCAGAAATCTGATACTAAATAATTTCCTTTAAATTACATGTGAAAGTTAAATGTTTTAACGGAACAGAGAGAAACGATATCAATAATTGTAGTCAACATAATTGGGAAAAAAAAGACCATATCTTGTTCTTGGTATATGTATTAACATTTTGGTCATTTTGGCACTATTATATAGAGTGCCAGAGTTAAAGCCAAAACAAAAAGAAGTGCTGAGGCTGCAGTGAGTATGCAGGTGTAAAAGGAAAAGCTCATGCACTGTCCTTTTTTTTGTCCCTGGGGCAGCAGCAGGGTCTTGTATCTGGTTCCTTTATGCTTCAGCACTTCAGAAAATGTCTATCAGGGGTTTCAAGTGAGGCTCTCTGCTTTGAACACAGATAACTCTCCATTGGGGAAAATGGTCAAGATTTCCCTGACCATATCCAGGCTCACAGAGGACTAGCTGGAGCATGGTTAGGGTGTCATTAAATGAATCATGTGCATTAAAACATTGTAACCGGGCAAAAGAGAAGCAGTCATCAAATATAAATATTACATAGGATTAAATTGTATCTTTAAAACTGTTACGCTCAAGCTCCGGCCGCCACACCTTCTTCTGTGCCTACGGGCGTTCCCCTCCTGCCGCGGCCGCGCCCCTGCACTCAATCTGAAATCAACACATCTGACGCTGATGATGGATTCCACAGGAAAAGGCCCCACGAAGCGTGGTGCCAATTTCTGGGAGGATACTGGTAGCCGAGGTCGCGGTGGCGACGACGCTTGAGATGAGGGCGGCGCCGTGGGAAGGTCCGCCGGAGACGAGGAAGATGGAGGCGGCGCCGTGGATGATGATGGATCCCACAGGAAAAGACCCCACGTAGCGTGGTGCCAATTTCTGGGAGGATACTGGTAAGTGGAGGAGGTGGCCTGGCTGGAGGTTGCGGCTTGGTAGGACGACGAACAGGTGGTGGTGGTCGGGCAGGAGGTTGCAGCCTGGCTGGACGCAGCTGTGCCACCCAACTAGCACAGCTCCCAGCACTAGGAGGGGGGGTACTGTTATGATCCGTTGCAAAGTTAAAATGTGAATGCAAGGATCTGCCAATGTGTTTACAGTGGTCCAAGTTCCTCTATAAAACAAGAGCTCTCTAGTGTTTTTAGGAATTTGCGGCAAAAATGTTTGGCCTCCAAGTTTTAAACTGAACTCAGGTGCCGGTAAGGCGTCATTCCCGGGCCAGATTTGGCCCCTGAGCAGCCAATTAAATACCCCAGGTGTAGATAGCCACCACAATAGCTTGGTGACAATTTCTGGCAGGATACTGGGAAGTGGAGGTCCTGAGCAGAGGTGGCCTGGCTGGAGGTTGCGGCTTGGGAGGATGGAGATCAGGTGGTGGTGGTCGAACAGGAGGTTGCAGCCTGGCCGGACGCCGCTGTGCCACCCCACTAGCACAGCTTCCAGCACTCGGAGGGGGGTACTGTTATGGTCCGTTGCCCGGATATTTTTATTTTTTACTTGAACACCAACTAAAGATGGATACCAAATGATGTACTTTTTATAGATAGCAACTGAATTCTGTCAGAGTAGAGTCTACCAAGTACTGATTTACGTAAGAAGAGGATCCAGGACCTAGCATTGGAACGATAAACTCGGTAGAAGTTTAACCTTAGCCAGCGTGTACAGTTCCAGACCTATACGTCAGCCCGGCTTCCTTCTTCACTTTCGTCCGCCCACATCGCCTCTTCCCTTAGTGCCGACAACAAACCACGGTGAGCCGCTGATCTTGCAATATTATCTGGGATGTTGTGTTGTGGTGAAAGTCACTCAAAACAGATGGCTGGTGGCGGTCACCGATGTCTATAGTGCACAATAAAAGCAAGAACGGCAAACACTTTTTAAAAAAAAAGCTGACGGGCGGGGACAATGGCTCATCGGCGTGGTGAGGTTCATTTGCATCTAACAACTCCGCCTCTCAAAATGAGGTGTTTTGAAAGGGAGCAAAAAAGTGACTTGACAATAGGTCTGTAAAACAAAATCCTTGCAAATGTTTCACCGAATAACCACCATTACCACAAGGAGGTGTTTTATAGAAACAAAAAATCATGATAGTTTCAGATTGGATCTTTTTAATTTGTGAATTGAATATGCCTTTACACATTACAGGTTGGGGAAAGTGGGATTTGGGGAAGAGAGTGGAGGAGTTCAAGTACCTCTGAGTTTTGTTCATGAGTGAGGGAAGAGTGGATCGTGAGATCGACAGGCGGATCGGTGTGGCGTCTTCAGTAATGCGGACGCTGTATCGATCCGTTGTGGTGAAGAAGGAGCTGAGCCGGAAGGCAAAGCTCTCGATTTATCGGTCGATCTACATTCCCATCCTCACCTATGGTCATGAGCTTTGGGTTATGACCGAAAGGACAAGATCAGATCACGGGTACAAGCGACCGAAATGAGTTTCCTCCTCAGGGTGGCAGGGCTCTCCCTTAGAGATAGGGTGAGAAGCTCTGTCATTCGGGGGGAGCTCAAAGTAAAGCCGCTGCTCCTCCACATCGAGAGGAGCCAGATGAGGTGGTTCGGGCATCTGGTCAGGATGCCACCCGAATGCCTCCCTAGGGAGGTGTTTAGGACATGTCCGACCGGTAGGAGGCCACGGGGAAGACCCAGGACACTTTGGGAAGACTATGTCTCCCGGCTGGCCTTGGAACGCCTCGGAATCCCACGGAAGGAGCTGGACGAAGTGGCTGGAGAGAGGGAAGTCTGGGCTTCCCTGCTTAGTCTGCTGCCCCTGCGACCCGACCTCGGATAAGCGGAAGAAAATGCATGGATGGATGGATGGATGGACATTACAGATGTATCACTTCTCTTTAGTCTCTGAAAAGATCTCCTCTAAATGCACACATAAGACGTTTTGGATGCCAAGCATCACACAACTCAAGGGGATGGAAATAGGCAACAACCCAAAGAGGGAAAAGGGGGAGGGGTCGATGTAAAAAGAAAAAAGAAAAAAGGGTAACAGCGTTTAGCTGACAGCTTAAAGTTACAGTCGATCCAACTCTGCAGAAGTGTCAGCAATCACCCCAGAGTCTGACAGGGGTTCATCAGAGCAGCTCTAAGACTGAACCAAACTGGGCTGAACAAAGAGAGTGAATGTGCTTTCCACGAAGGCAATCAGAGAGCATTGAGTAGTTCATGTTTGATTCTAAGGTCCTTTTTTTGGTCATGATGATCATCCCCTGGATTAAAGTCCCCCTGTAACATGCACTTTTTACATTATTCCATTACTATCTCTCAATTCTTAAACTACTGTCTTTATAATAGCCATTCTTCCACAGCACTGATTGTATGATAGGACTCCATAGAGGTTTCCTTAATAAATAGTGATGAGATAAGAGACAGAACTGCCTGTCAGAGAGGCAGAAGAAAAAAGCTAAATCGAAGGAAACCATGATGGCAAGTCAGGACGATAATAGGAGCCAGACAGAAATGGTATGTGCAAACAGGCTTGCACTGCAGTCACCCCAGTGGTCTGCTTCCATGTGACACCACCTGGCTGCTACTATATCATGTGCATAAGGGGGTCTGTGACCTATATGACCATTTTTCTCTGAACATTCCACAGAGGGCCATGAACATTCTCAATTAGCAGCTCCCACCAGAAACATTTTCCTGTTCTATTGTGCCATCTCGCCTACATATTGTTAGGGGACTGCAATAGCTCAGTGGGGAAAAGCCTAAAAGAGCAATGAGAAGGCAAGTGCTTTGCAACGATTTGTGGTAGGTGGCTGATGGAAGCCTAAAACACTGCTCATCTGATCTCTTTGTGAATGTAGAATAACAGTGTGAGAACGACACAAAAAAAATCAGGCCAAACGCCTACGTAGACTTCTATCCTAAAGTGACACATCAAAAACAGACATTTTTATTTAGGCATTTTACTGTAGAAAAATGTAAACTTTGGCAAAAGACACTCAAACTTTCCAAATCAGGAGGTGGAAATTAAAAGTCGAATTAGCAAAGGTTACTTTAAAGCAGCCAACTCAAATTTTCAAGGAACAGTGGTACCTCAGTTTACGAGTGCCCCGGCTCACAGGTTTTTAGGATCCAAGCTGACTTTTGGACATACTTGCCAACTCTCCCGATTTTCCCGGGAGACTCCCGAACCATTCTCTCGAATTTCTCCCGATTTCCACCCGGCCAACAATATTGGGGGCGTGCCTTAAAGGCACTGCCTTTAGCGTCCTCTACAACCTGTCGTCACGTCCGCTTTACCTCCATACAAACAGCGTGCCGGCCCAGTCACATAATATATGCGGCTTTGACACACACATAATTGAATGCAAGGCATATTTGAGGTCACACTGAGGGTGTGACCTGTATTAACAACTTTAACACTGTTACAAATATGCGCCACACTGTGAACCCACACCAAACAAGAATGACAAACACATTTCGGGAGAACATTCGCACCGTAACACAACATAAACACAACAGAACAAATACCCAGAAACCCTTGCAGCACTAACTCTTCCGGGAGGCTACAAAATACACACCCCGCTACCCCATATTATTTATTTAAATGCGCTGGAAAACAGCCCGTTTTGTTCACTATTGATGTGATTCAGTGCGTAGTAGTGTGTTTCTGTATAATATTTCTCCAGCTGTAGTCATGTGGCGACATAATTATAGGTATTTTGAGAGGTATCTATTAAAGTCGGACTAAGTGGGACATCACTGAAGGCCTAGATGTGAAATGTACTGCATACAGTAAGTACAGTATATCTATTACTGCAAAACACTGCAGTCAGCTGCAGGCCAATCTGCAGATTGAATACATTGGCAAACAGTATGCCTTTCATTTCAAGCACAACAGTAAACACTCATAAAATAAGAGTTGGGCAATGTTTTCCTTTGCCTTTTTTTATTTCCCGTACTTTTCTGACAAGCATATTGAACAGAAGAGTCATTTAAAATCCTTAAATAACATTTATAAAATTGGTGAAAATTGTGCATAGATTATGTTTTTCTGACCTTCTCTTCAGGATGTGTTGTTTGTTTACGTGCCTCCACTGTGATTTAGTCTTCTCCCCGTTAGCCATAATGTAGTTTTTAGCGCTTCCATGTTGAGTTTACTGACCGACATAAGTTCGATCTATACGCAACATTGTACAAACCCCGTTTCCATGAGTTGGGAAATTGTATTAGATGTAAATATAAACGGAATACAATGATTTGCAAAACCTTTTCAACCCATATTCAGTTGAATGCACTACAAAGACAAGATATTTGATGTTCAAACTTATACACTTTTTTTTTTTTTTTTTGCAAATAATAATTAACTTAGAATTTCATGGCTGCAACACGTGCCAAAGTAGTTGGGAAAAGGCATGTTCACTACTGTGTTACATGGCCTTTCCTTTTAACAACACTCAGCAAACGTTTGGGAACTGAGGAGACACATTTTTTAAGCTTCTCAGGTGGAATTCTTTCCCATTCTTGCTTGATGTACAGCTTAAGTTGTTCAACAGTCCGGGGGTCTCCGTTGTGCTTTTTTAGGCTTCATAATGCGCCACACATTTTCAATGGGAGACAGGTTTGGACTACAGGCAGGCCAGTCTAGTACCCGCACTCTTTTACTATGAAGCCACGTTGATGTAACACGTGGCTTGGCATTGTCTTGCTGAAATAAGCAGGGGCGTCCATGGTAACGTTGCTTGGATGGCAACATATGTTGCTCCAAAACCTGTATGTACCTTTCAGCATTAATGGCGCCTACACAGATGTGTAAGTTACCCATGTCTTGGGCACTAATACACCCCCATACCATCACAGATGCTGGCTTTTCAACTTTGAGCCTATAACAATCCGGATGGTTCTTTTCCTCTTTGGTCCGGAGGACACGACGTCCACAGTTTCCAAAAACAATTTGAAATGTGGACTCGGCAGAACACAGAACACTTTTCCACTTTGTATCAGTCCATCTTAGTTCAAATAAATAAATAAATAAATAAAATAATTTTTTCTTGTTTTTGAACACTGACTTTTTGCAGTGTCGTCCATTTATGGTGCATATAACATCCACAATCCCCTCGCCGACCTCTGAGGGTCTAGTTTGTCTTATGGTGTGCATTGTTGCCCCATTACTTTTTGTTATACACTGCAAAAAGTCAGTGTTCAAAAACAAGGGAAAAAAAATACAAAAAATAGGGGTATTTTATTTGAACTAAGCAAAATTATCTGCCAATAGAACGAGAAAATTTGGCTTGTCAAGACTTTCCAAAACAAGTAAAATTAGCTAACCTCAATGAACCCAAATATACCTTAAAATAAGTATATTCTCACTAATAATGTCATGTCTGTGTGATCATGTTTTGTTTAAGTTATGTTCTGCTTGGTTTTGGACTCTTTTTAGTTCCTGCTTTTCACTCCCTTGTCTTGTTTCCATGGTTACCCATTAGTTTCACCTGTTCCACGTTTGGACTCATTGTGCACTCTTGTTTGTCACCATAGCAACCCATTAGTTTTCACCTGCCCTCACGACTCAGGCACCTGTCTTTAATCATATCACTATTATTTAAAACCATTGTTGCCAGGAAGTCTCCCTGGCGACATCACACTCCTGACACTCTGCTTCATGCCATGTTTAAGTTTCATGCCCAGTTCACGCTGCTTGCTTAAGTTTTTGTTTATTAATGCCACAGTTAGTGTTTTTGTTTCATTGTTCATAGTTTCTGCCTTTGTGCAAATTGTGTGTTTATAGCCAAGTTTTGTACCTCCACTGTGAGCGCCTTTTGTTTGTTCCTTTTTATTGTCATTATATTAAATCATGTACTCACCTTCACGCCACGTATGGTCCAAATCATTTGCACCACGGGAGAACTAATCACGCCATAGTCCCAGTCTTGACAAATAACAACTGTACTACTATATGAGTACGTATTTTCTATTGTTTCATTGAAATAAAACAGCAAAGTCCATTTGGCTGTCATCAGTTTTAATTATGAGACACAATTGTGTCAAAGTCATGATCTTTTATTTCATGCTTGAAATAAGAAATTACTTTAAAAAAGTAGTTTTATACTTGTGAGTGTTGATGACACAGCTTTGCAACAGTTGATATTCTAGTTTCAAGCATGTTTTACTCAATATAGGTCATAACATCTCAGCAACAAGCTGTAATATCTTACTGAGATCATTTAGGACCAAAACACTTAAAACAAGTAAAACACTCTAACATAAAATCTGCTTAGTGAGAAGAATTATCTTATCAGACAGAAAATAAGCAAATATCACCCTTATTTGAGATATTCAATCTTACTTAGATTTCAATTTTTGCAGTGTACATATTGGACTATATTAAATACTTCTTCTTTTTTTTTTCACCTTGTCTATCGTCTCTGCATCTGGGATCAACCCTTGTCCAAGTCGCAACAATCATTTTTCATATAGGTTGGATCAAGGCAACTGGGCTCTACATAGTTGAATATGTACTATGTTAATCCAAATGGATTCTTTAGTTTTAAATGTTTGTAAAAATGTAGGGTGTTCTACAAACGGTATATCTAAGAGTTTGGTAACAGCAAGTCTACATGTATCATCAAATTAAAAATGACAGGATCCTTGATACATGTTGTGGTTAGCTCCTGTTTTGTTATTTTTCGTTCCATTTCATGTCTGCCTTCATTCTCGACCACATTTCCCTCTGGCTTGAGGGCTGATCTGCACACCTACTCCCTGTTACTAATTAGAGACTTACCTGCTGGCAATGTCTATTCAGAAGGTTTTATTTGCCAGCGTTGAGCGGCAGACCTTGCTGGTAAAAAAAAAACGGTTATTGTTTCCTTCGGCATTGTGTGTGCTTTCTGTGTTGTTGCTTCACGTCCATTAGCATTGCCTGCATACTTAGAGCAGGGGTGTCAAACTTATTTTAGATCGGGGGCCACATGGAGAAAAAAATCTACTCCCAAGTGGGCCGGACTGGTAAAATCACGGCACGATAACTTAAAAATAAAAACAACTTCAGATTGTTTTTTTTGTTTAAAAATATAATAAGCACATTCTGCAAATAAATCAAGAATTTGTATACATAAACGTGTATTTGTAAATATATTTTTGAGATTTGAATATAAATATGCTTGATTTTGTATTTGTATTTGTATTGAATTTGCATATGTGGATCGCTTTTTTGCTTTTGTGTCGATGAGACATTCCTCCCACAAACCAGATGCACAAATAAATGTGACCTACACACTCCTCTGAACAACCAGCAGAGGGCACTGCAGCCAGAGCGGTCTCGGTCATAGACATGGTCAGACACTGGCGAGCCAATCAGAGGCACACTAGGGATGATGATGATTTGACACACATTGCACTGATAAGAGATCAGTATCTACATCGGGACAAGGTCATTAAACGGCATTGATACAATAAAATAAGCAGCTAGCACGGTCTTTTAGATTAACTGGATAAATTAGCATTAGCTAATACAACGCTAATGTTACCTAGCTCAGGCCCGTTGTGCGTTCTCTCTGTAAAGACGTGGATTGCTTTTGTGGAGAGAATTACATATTGCATATAATGCTCTGTGACCCAGACCGCTCTGGCTGCAGTGCCCTCTGCTGGTTGTTCAGGGGAGTGTGTAGGTTAGGGATGTCCCGATCCGATATTTGGATCGGATCGGCTGCCGATATTTGCCAAAAATTGCGTATCGGCAAGGCATGGGAAAATGCCGATCCAGATCCAGTTTAAAAAAAACTCTGGGTCCGTGTTTTCCAACGCACCTATTTAAATAATACATTCCACTTTTCTGCTGCTCTGTAATTTCCGTTCCGCATTTTCCAGCACACCTTCAACACATCCACAATTCTCACGCAGTTGCTTTTAGCTGCTGGCATTACACGACAGGCTCTTCTCACTCTTTCCTGTGTCTCCCTCTCACAGACAGCGAGCGCACCTTCTTACACACGTCACATACTGTCACGTCATACGTCATATACTGTCACGTCATACGTCACATACGTATACGTCCTCTCCCAGCAGAGAGCAAGGTAGCGGCATGGCTAACGTTAGCTGTGATGCTAGCGCAGCCGCTAAGGTGCGCGCCTGCTCAAGCGTCCTCTGCGCACGGCAAATCTATGCCACGCACAAAATCAAATAAAAAAAGAAGCGCATAACAATTTTCGACACACGGACACCACAGAGAAAACAGTTTTCGTCATCATTGTTCAAATATTGTGACGTCTGTCGAGACGCTTATCTCCATTCGGTGCCACACGTCCACACCATCAAAATGGCAAAAATTTCCAGATCAACACCGTATGAAAAAATTTGTGATTTTTTTAGTTGTGATTTCCTTCTCTGCATGAAAGTTTAAAAGTAGCATATATTAATGCAGTATGAAGAAGAATGTTTTAATGTAGACATGCAAGCCTTGAAAGAACATTTTGAAAATCAAGACTACTTTTCCTGCAAATGGGTGCATTTCTACCCTATATTTTAACTTTAGATTTATTCTCATATCAAACTCTTTTGGCTGTCTTTTTGACACTTACATCAGGCGCCCCCCTCCACACCCTGGATTATAAATAATGTAAATAATTCAATGTGATTATCTTGTGTGATGACTGTATTATGATGATAGTATATATCTGTATCATGAATCAATTTAAGTGGACCCCGTCTTAAACAAGTTGAAAAACTTATTGGGGTGTTACCATTTAGTGGTCAATTGTACGGAATATGTACTTCACTGTGCAACCTACTAATAAAAGTCTCAATCAATCAATCAAAACACATAGAATCATCATACTGTTGTGATTATATGCATCAAGTGTTCATTCAAGGCTAAGGCAAAATATGGAGATATATATTGTGTATCGCAATATGGCCTTAAAATATCGCAATATTAAAAAAAGGCCATATCGCCCAGCCCTAGTTCAATGATGCCATTTCTGTTTGTCACGTATAATTTTGTCTATTTTGTGTTTATCCTTGAATAAACAGGTCAGTTTCTTGTTACCAACCATTGTGTATTATTCAAACTCCCCTAATTCAGCTGGCTAGTTGTTATCAAGAGTATTAAAACACTTTTCAACATGATTCTGACAACTAAGTAGGCTAAATAACTTTAAACTTTAATACATGCTCGGATAGGCCAGTATCGGTATCGGTCAGTATCGGTATCGGATCGGAAATGCAAAAACAATATCGGTATTGGATCGGAAGTGCAAAAACCTGGATCGGGACATCCCTAGTGTAGGTCACATTTATTTGACACAAAAGCAAAAAAGTGATCCACATATGAAAATTCAAAACAAATACAAATACAAAATCAAGCATATTTATATTCAAATCTCAAAAATATATTTACAAATACACGTATATTTATACAAATTCTTGATTTATTTGGATGTCACATTTTTATATCTAAACATTTTATTTGTATATATTTTAAAACCTCAAAAATATATTTACAAATACGCGTTTATTTATACAAATTATTTATTTATTTGTATATTTATTAATATATGCATATGTATTAAAATCATTGATATATATAAGTTGATGTGAGACAATTCTACTTCCATACATTTTCAACAGCTCCCCCCCTCCCTTCTCAGGCAATGTGCTCCTGCACATGTGCAGACTTGATTCCAGAATGATAGACCAAAACAAACCTGTTGGGACGGTTATGAAAAGTTTTTGCAGAGATGAATCTGAGTTACCAGAGTGGAGTGGAGAAGAGGACAAGGTGAAAGAAAAAAATACCTACGTTGTCAACCTTTTTCTCCGAGACACTGAATGTATGTAATCAACACCTCGAGAGCGACTGTCAGTGAAGGAAGTAAGTGGAGAGTGACAATGTTCGTCACAATTATGCGAGTACTAAAGTGCTCGAAATGGGTAATCATTGTAAGTGACAAGATGGCAAGATGGTAATGGCAGGCTCAGGAGGACCTTGAGAGGCACCTTTTTAAAGACAGTCTCGTCTTTTCTTCAAACACGACAACCATCAAGAGCTCTCGTTTAGCCACCAGTCACACACTTTCGTCCTTCTCAATGACAACACCCGGTCCAACTGCGCTAAAAAAATAAAATAAAATAAAAAAAAAACTGCTTACACGTTATTTAATATTGATTACTGTTCCTAATCGATTACAAAAAAGTGTTGGAATCAGGGATACTCAATGTGCAGCTTATAGTGTTAAATTACCATGTTGCTATTGTTTTTGGTCCCCAAATGACTAAATGCGGCCATGCCTACCCATTGCCTGCCTTCTCTGCATCCCGGGGTCACACAAACTGCAACCGCGGACCACTGCAAGAATTACATTATTAAAACAGTGCAAACGCAGCAGATTAACTATGTATAGTTGATTATTCAAGCTTACTTCTGGAGTGAGAATAACAAGTTCAAAGCAAAACTTTGGGTTTTGTGTACTTGGAAGAGCTTTTAATCAGTAAAAACAAACCTTGCAACACTTAGTCCTTTTGTTTGCACCATTTTTAGTGCAGGTCATCTCACATGGATTTTGTTTTATTTGTCATGTTTGCTGAGTCTTTGACATTTATGTTGCCGGAAATTAATTACCGTAAATTACAGACTATAAGCCGCTTTTTTTCTACGCTTTGTAGTGGCTTATATGACAGCGCGGTTGATTTATGGATTTTTCTTTGCTGACGGCCATAATGCAAATAGTTTTTATTAAACACCGGCAAATACACTGAAAAGGCGTGTTACTGTTTGTGTTACGGCGCCATCTTTTGGACAAGTTTGCTCTCTGCAGGCACCGCTTGGTGACCTTACGGCGTTCCCTGCTTTTTGAAACTTTGAACCGGAAGTACAAGTGCCGTTCCGTCTTATAAACGTTCAAAGCGTTTCTACTTGTATGTTTTCTTCACTCATCAGTCCAAGCATTGTTTGTAAGTTTTACAATATAACTAAAACAATTCTTATTTATTAAACCACCCCATGTGTGATGTCTGTAGGAGTGTCGTCATGCATATTTGCACATACTATCGTATATAGTCCGGTGCAGCTAATATATGGAAAAATATATATATATTTTTCCTAAAATTTAGTGGGGGTGCTGCTGATATACCGGTGCACTCTACAGTCTGGAAAATAAGGTACCGTATTTTTCGGAGTATAAGTCGCACCGGAGTATAAATCGCACCTGCCGAAAATGCATAATAAAAAAGGAAAAAAACATATACCGGTATAAGTCGCACCGGAGCCCGGCCAAACTATGAAAAAAACTGCGACTTATAGTCCGAAAAATACGGTAGTTTTAAATGTAATATACTGCTTTATTTTTTCCCGGTTTCCCATGTTTGGATTAGGAAAAAAAAAGCTAAGGGCTGACTATAACTTTAAATCCATGTTGACCATTATAACCTGTTAGAATACTTGTCTGTAAGTTATCACAAAACACTTTGTGTTGAAATGAGTTCCAGGCAAGAAGACAAAAAGCAGTCTTTGAAACCTACCAAGAGTAAGGCTCTTAAAAAGCCACTGTGTAGGGAGGGGGAAAGCAAGATGAAGGTGTTCCTGTGTTCTTTCATGTATGGTAATTAACAGAAAGATATTGTTCTAACCAAAGGACTTCAAAGCGGAGAGATGACAGGATCTGCCCAATTTCCAGACGACCTCTTTTTGAAGTATTTTACGACCTCTTTTTTAACTATTTTACGAACTCTTTTTGAACTGACCTTTTCTGTGAATTGTTTACGACCTCTTCTGTGAACTTTTTGCGACCTTTGTCCTTTGGAAACAGTGGTGGCCAGGTGGTCGGGCATAGTCCAAAAGAAAAGAAGGAGGCGTGCAATCTTTTGGCAGGCGTGCTGAGATACTGTACAAGGGTACAGTGTACAGACGACTCTCCTCAATATTGAGTCCAAATTGAATTCTGTCTCTGCTTAATTCTTTGCCTCTTGTCTTGTTTAATAGATGTCATCAGTGTTTGAACCTGACATAACCAGTGACTGATTGACTGATTTGCTACTTGCAGCCACAACGAGTCACGTTTAAGGATGCGCAGGCTCCTTTTAGGACATCTCTTCATACTCAGTGTGGTATTAAGTTATTAATGCTCCCCAGAACCTTCCAAGGTTATTTACACCCATTCACACATCCCCCTCACATGTCCCCCTTGCCAACTGGTACAGGAGTTGGTAAAAGATAAGAGTACCACAAAATACACAACTCTTGCGGCTTGGACAACACGAGGATTTAGTCTGCAAACACAGAAGCATCGTTCTGCGTGTGCGGAGACTCTCCAAGATGCACTCATGCCCATCTGCTGCTTTTGGATGCATAAATATGGTACACGTGTAAACCTGACAGATATTTGCTTACATCAACACTCACAGAGTAAAGTAAGCATAAGCTCACAGCCACAAACACACTGGTACCCAGTGCTAATAACATTACTATTTATTTATGGAAAACAGATCACTGTAAAATATGTTTGGCTTTGAGTTTCAAAATGATGTCATTGTTTTCCTCTCACATTTAAATAAAGTGTATGTGTGAAGACAGAGTGCTTTATCATAAGTGTGTATGTGAATGGATTAGGGTTGTACGGTATTAGTATAGTACCGCGATATTAATGAATCATATTCGGTACTATACCGCCTCTGAAAAGTACCGGTCCGCAACCCCGCACCCCCGTTGTCGTCACGTCGTGACATTGCTGGTTTATGAGCAGAAGAGCATGTTCGGCAGCGCACAATCACGGAGTACTTACAAGCAGACACAGTGTGTAGACAGAAAAGGGAGAATTGACGCATTTTGGTCTAAAAAAAAATTAAAGATAAAGGTGAAGTTATAACACTGAAATGTCCTCAAGAAGAGGTGCTTTAAGACAGTGATTTTCAACCACCGTGCCGCGGCACACTAGTGTGCCGTGATATATTGCCTGGTGTGCCGTGGGAAATTATGCAACTTCACCTAATTGGTCCAAAAAATATTTTTTGCAAATCAATAATCATAATAATGTGCCGTTGTCTAGTGCCTGTGCTGTGTAGAGCTTGGCAGGGTAACCATGTAATAATACTCCATATCAGTAGGTGGCAGCAGGTAGTTCATTGCTTTGTAGAAGTCGGAACGCGTCGAGGATGGTTTGTCGTGATCCCAATAGGCAGAGCACAGCGGGAGACAGCGTGCAGGTAAAAAGGTATGTAACGCTTAAACCAAAAATCAACAAAAGGCAAGTCCCGCTAGGAAAAGGCACTGAAGCATAGGGATGGCTATGTAAAACAAAAGTAAAACTGAACTGGCTACAAAGTCAACAAAAACAGAATGCTGGACGACAGCAAAAACTTACAGCGTGTGCAGCAAAGACGGCGTCCACAAAGCACATCCCGTACATGACATGACAATCGACAATGTCCCCTCAAAGAAGGATAGCGTACGCACAACTTAAATAGTCTTGATTGCGAAAACAAAGCAGGGGCGGGGCAATAGTGCTCAAAGGAAGGCGTGAAGCTGCTACAGGAGAACACCAACAAAACAGGAAGGGTCACCAAAATAACAGCGCAAGACAGGAACTAAAGCACTACACACAGGAAACAACAACAAACTCAAAATAAGGCATGACAACCTGGTGGAGTTTAATTTTTTAACCTTTTCTGCTGGTGGTGTGCCTCCGTATTTTTTTTATGAAAAAAATGTGCCTTGGCTCAAAAAAGGTTGAAAAACACTGCTTTAAGATATGCCTAGTTTTAGCTATTTCTAAATCATTAATCTTCGCCTCCATGGCGACAAATAAAGTATGTTTCTTACAAGTATCATTATCACTGAAGGACGAGGAATAGCTAAACATGCTTCACTACACACCGTAGCTCACCGCCGTCAAAATGTAAACAAACGCCATTGGTGGATCTACACCTGACATCCGCTGTAATGATACCAAGTACAGTGGCGTATCAAGTCGATACTACTATGAATGCGTCGATATTTTTTGCCATCACAACATATATATATATTTTTTTTTAACATTTATATTATGTTTATAAACTCAGGAAATATGCCCCTGGACACACATACTTGCCAACCCTCCCGAATTTTCCGGGAGACTCCCGAATTTCAGTGCCTCTCCCGAAAATCTCCCGGGACAACCATTCTCCCGATTTCCAGCCGGACTTAAGGCACGCCCCCCTCCTGAGTGAGGACAGCCTGTCGTCACGTCCGCTTTTCCTTCCTATAAACAGCGTGCCGGCCCAGTCACGTTATAACATCTACGGCTTTTGGTGAGTGCACAACTGCACACACAACAAGAAGGAGACGAAGCAGAAGAACAGAGAAGAGACAGTCACGGTGACGACGAGTGACAGAGAATAGAACGAGGATGGACAATTCAACCCTAAACTCACTCCTTTCCTGCAAATTGAATTTCACAGATGCTGCCCATACCTATGCTCCTTTAAAGGCTGTGCTACTGGCTGCAAAGCATCGCACTTTCAAATACAACAATGAGTAGATGAGTGTTATGTGTGTGTATATGTGTAGATAAATGAACACTGAAATTCAAGTATTTATTTTATTTATATATATATATATAATAAAATACACATATATATATATATATATATATATGTATATATATATATATATATATATAGCTAGAATTCACTGAAAGTCAAGTATATATTTTATTTATATATATATATATATATATGTATATATATATATGTATATATATATATACATATATATATATATATATATATACATACATATATATATATATATATATATATATATATACATATATATATATATATATATATATATATATATATATATATATATATATATATATATATATATATATGTCTTAATAAGGTTATCCAAAAAATAGTGCTCGATACCGTAGTAGAGCGCAATATATGTATGTGTGGGGAAAAAAATCACAAGACTATTTCATCTCTACAGGCCTGTTTCATGAGGGGGGTACCCTCAATCGTCAGGAGATTTTAATGGGAGCATTCGCATACCATGGTTTATATAGGGCACAGAGTGGGTGGGTACAGGCTGGCCTAGGGGCGTGGTGATTGGTTCATGTGTTACCTAGGAGGTGTTTCCGTCTATGGCGGCATGTTGTTACAATTTCGCTGCGCTTGTTGAGGGATGACAGGTCTGGACGGTAGATAATAAACAGTTTCTCTTTCAAGCATAGGTTGCATCTTTTATTACCACTATTGTAAGGTGTGCTGGATGCAATAATTTGCCATAATGTTGAATATTCAATAACATGGCAAATTCTTGCATCCAGCACACCTTACAATAGTGGTAATAAAAGATGCAACCTATGCTTGAAAGAGAAACTGTTTATTATCTACCGTCCAGACCTGTCATCCCTCAACAAGCGCAGCGAAATTGTAACAACATGCCGCCATAGACGGAAACACCTCCTAGGTAACACATGAACCAATCACCACGCCCCTAGGCCAGCCTGTACCCACCCACTCTGTGCCCTATATAAACCATGGTATGCGAATGCTCCCATTAAAATCTCCTGACGATTGAGGGTACCCCCCTCATGAAACAGGCCTGTAGAGATGAAATAGTCTTGTGATTTTTTTCCCCACACATACATATATATATATATATATATATATATATATATATAAATATATATAAGAAATACTTAAATTTCAGTGAATTCTAGCTATAAATATACTCATTCCCCCCTTAAACCAGCCCCCCCAGCCCCGCCCCCCATCCCCAAATCTCCCGAATTCGGACGTCTCAAGGTTGGCAAGTATGTGGACACATGAGGACTTTGAATATGACCAATGTATGATCCTGTAACTACTTGGTATCGGATTGATACCCAAATTTGTGGTATCATCCAAAACTAGGGATGTCCGATAATGGCTTTTTGCCGATATCCGATATTCCGATATTGTCCAACTCTTTAATTACCGATACCGATATCAACCGATACCGATATCAACCGATATATGCAGTCGTGGAATTAACACATTATCATGCCTAATTTGGACAACCAGGTATGGTGAAGATAAGGTACTTTTTAAAAAAAATCATAAAATACGATAAATAAATTAAAAACATTTTCTTGAATAAAAAAGAAAGTAAAACAATATAAAAACAGTTACATAGAAACTAGTAATTAATGAAAATTATAAAATGAACTGTTAAAGGTTAGTACTATTAGTGGACCAGCAGCACGCACAATCATGTGTGCTTACGGACTGTATCCCTTGCAGACTGTATTGATATATATTGATATATAATGTAGGAACCAGAATATTAATAACAGAAAGAAACAACCCTTTTGTGTGAATGAGTGTGAATGGGGGAGGGAGGTTTTTTGGGTTGGTGCACTAATTGTAAGTGTATCTTGTGTTTTTTAAGTTGATTTAATTTTTAAAAATAAAAAAATAAAAAAATAAAACGATACCGATAATAAAAGAACAGATACCGATAATTTCTGATATTACATTTTAACGCATTTATCAGCCGATAATATCGGCAGGCAGATATTATCGGACATCTCTATCCAAAACTAATGTAAAGTATCAAACAACAGAAGAATAAGTGATTATTACATTTTAACAGAAGTGTAGATAGAACATGTTAAAAGAGAAAGTAAGCAGATATTAACAGTAAATTAACAAGTAGTTTAATAATTCATTTTCTACCACTTGTCCTTAATAATTTTGACAAAATAATAGAATGATAAATGACACAATATGTTACTGCATACGTCAGCAGACTAAATTAGGAGCCTTTGTTTGTTTACTTACTAATAAAAGACAAGTTGTCTTGTATGTTCTCTATTTTATTCAAGGACAAACTTGCAATAAGAAACATATGTTTAATGTACCCTCAGATTTTTTGGTTAAAATAAAGCCAATAATGCAATTTTTTGTGGTCCCCTTTATTTACAAAAGTACCAAAAAGTATCGAAATAATGTTGGTACCGGTACCAAAATATCGGTATCGGGACAACACTAATTCTCACACACACACTGATGGTGACACCTGATTGTCTTACATAAGGTTTGTGAATTATAGGCAAAATTCCCCCAAAAAGTGCAGTTCCCCCTTTAAAGGTAGCGGCAGAAAGAGTAACAAACTAACTGTAAAACAAAAACAAAAAAACAGCTTGAGAGTACAAGACTAAGTTCAGAGTGCAAGGCCACATCACATCAGCAGGCAATAAGTACTGTAAGTAGCTACTCAGTACTCAGAGAAGAGAGGCCCCCAGGCACTCTGGGACTTCTTTCCCAGGGCTGTTTCTTTGATGAAAATTAGCTGTCAGTCATCAGATGAACACAACATTCATCCGTGACTCAATGGCCTTTTCAGAGGAAGCAATGGGAGCGTTAACCACCCACCTTGGCGAGACATCAAGACACGGAGAGATAAAACAATTACACGTCTGGAGACTGCAAAAAGAGTCGACACGGGGCCGATGTGTGCGAGTGCCAAAGGCTGACGTTATGCAAAGTACAGTGGCGCATAGTCGGACACGTACACTCGCACACTCGTCTTGTCACCAACTTTTTGCGTGCTTTTTGTGTCAGCCTGCCTTAAATATTTATTTTGCAGCAGATAAAAAAAAAAGGCATTACATTCAGCGAGTAATGTCAAGTGAAGAAGGGGACGCTTCCTCTAAAGCACGGGGGCCGGGCCGCATGTTCTTTCCGTTAAGTGGCTGTGCTGGCACCTCGTTTGTAACCGCGAGTCAAATGAGATTTGAAAGCGACACAGGCTGCATTTTACAGACTGCGAACATTTCAAATCATGCTCAACCACAGAAGGGCCACTCAGTGCTTGATGTAGCATGGAGAGTAAATAGAACAAGCTATTAAGGTCTCAAATCAAATCTGCGGCGCTGACACCTAAATTGCGGGGAGTCGTTCTTCCGGCCAGCCCTTGTTTACATTATAAATTATATGAGGACTTTTTGTTAATCCTGCAAAAACCAACAAGCAATCTCAACGGGCAGACTCGGGCCGAATACAAAACATGTCGCCCGCTGTTATGCTGTGCGCTAGAACCATACTTGCCAACCTTGAGACCACTGAATTCAGGAGGTTGGGGGGGTGGGGTTAAGGGGGAGGGGTATATTTATAGCTAGAATTCACTGAAATTCAAGTATTTTATTTTTATATATATACATACACATACCTGCCAACTTTTGAAATCAGAAAAACCTAGTAGCCAGGGTCCAGGGGCCGCAGGCCCTGGTAGGTCCAGGACAAAGTCCTGGTGGGGGGTTCCTTCGCCCCCCTACGCAAAATGATTATTAGCATTCAGACAGGTTAAAATGTTGCTAAAACCATCACTTTTCTATCAGTCACAGTGACTTTTCAAAACAAAAATATTACAGCAAAAATCATATGGGTTGATTGACATGTTTATTCTGTAAGCTAACTTCAATAGTTTGAAATTATTTTGACAGTTAATGCCAGTTATCCTGTCAACCTTTCACAAGACTTCAATTTGTTAATTGAAAGTATAAACAGTATAAACACTTTTTACAGTAAACAAATGGTAAAACAGTACTAAACAATTCCATTAAAAAAAAAATTGGTGTCATTATTAACTTTCTGTCCAAGCTTGTATAATCTACTGCCTTGTTCAATTGTAAAAAATATTCTGTGCCTAAAATTCACATTTCTATCACAATTATCATACTGTAAACATGGTAAGCTAACTTCATTAAAATTAATAGTCCTGTCAATAGCATGGAATTACAATTCAAATGTAGTTTTTTTGTAAACCTTTCAAAATAATTCAAAATATGAAAAATTAATGAAAATTAATTTAAGCCATCAGACACTTGAAAAGTGGCACATCACATCTCTAATGTAATCATTTTAACTTTTCAACAGAAATAGCACTGCAAAAATATTAAGGACATACTTCTGTATTTTGGTAGTTATGCTGTCAACATTTAACAAGATTTCTTCAACTTGGACTTGAAAGCATAAATAGTATAAACACTTTTAACAGTATAACAGTACTAAACAATTCCAATAGATAACATTGGTGTCATTACCTTTTTGTTTGCTCAATTATTGCCTCCGTAAATAAAACTTTGGCATTTATCACATCCAAAGAATCTGTTTGGGCGACGAAAAACGTTGAAAGTTTTCCACTTGTATCGCTAGCAACGGCATTAGACTTGTGTTTTTTTGTCCCAACGTGGTCTTTTACATCGCTAATTCCTCCGTGTCCGATCGAAACATCTTGTCTGCACAAGGTGCAATTCGCGTAGTTTTCACCCTTTTTGGAACGGATAATTATTCCCGGATAGGCTTTTGAATATTCTTCACGGAATGACTGCAGTTTCCTTTTCGGTTTAAGACTCGTATGCGATTTTTCTCCGGCTGATTCCATGATCGTTCGCTTGTTTGGAAACAATGGCAACTGGTGCCTCGGGCTTGGCAGCGGTGCTATAAATAGCCTCGCGCATGGCATTCGGAATGGCTCAATAGGAAGTTACGGGAAGCACTGGTAGGGCTGGGCGATATGACTAAAAAATGTATCACGATATAAGAGTTTCATATCAGTCGATATCGATAATTATTGATTAAAAAAAAAAATATTCTAAATAAAGACCAGGAGAAAAAAGGCTGAATTTAAATACTTTTATTTTAAATATAAGTAGGTAGCATGTCCTTCGCTAATTGATCCACCACTGCATCCGTTATTTCTTTATAACGTTTTGAATTTTTGTCATATGGCACTGCTGCCGAGTATCTCTCGATGGTGGTCTGTTGTTGCCGCTTCGGTGCTGTTCCACTTGCACCGGCTGATATAGATGGTTGTGGTTGTTTGTTACTGCTGTACTCCAGCGGGTGAGAGCGGCTCAGGTGGTAAAATAAGTTTGTCGTGTCCCCAGACTTGGTCGGGACGACGACCTTGCAAAGTTTGCAGACAGTATTACTCTGATTCGTATCGGACTTAAAAAATCCAAAATACTGCCAAACTGGTGACGCGACGTTTCCTTTTTTATTTACAATTTCCTCTCGTGCCGCCGCACTCATATTCCCGTTTTGTTTCACTCCTCGTCGTCAGCTCGCCGTTGTTGCTTTTTTTTTTTCCTGTTGGCATTTCCCAGAATGCCTTGCGGTTCAGGCTCGGCCGTGATAGGTTGAGAGGCCAAAGTCCTTCCTCTGCCTACACCAGTGGTTCTCAAACTTTTTTTGTCATCCCCCACTTTGGACAAGGGGGAGTTTTCAAGCCCCACCTGCCCCCATCGTCCCAACAGAACGTTAATGCCAAGCTTAACATTTTCAAATTTATTGAACATCAAGTAACATCAAGTTGTATACATTCAAACTCAATAACATAACATAACATCAAGTTCAATAATAAATAAAATAACTGTGCAGCTGTGGTATAACTTGCATCAAGTTCAATAATAAATAAAATAACTGTGCAGCTGTGGTATAACTTGCATCAAGTTCAATAATAAATAAAATAACTAAGCATGACTGACACCAGGTCTATTGCAGCGGGGAGAATGAGCTGCTCAGCAATTGTGTGAGGTGTCATGTACTGTTTTGTCATGTCCGAGCCACCGTAGCATGTGTTCAGTGTGTGACGTCACGGGAGGGAGGGAGAGTTTGGACTCTCGAAGTTGTTAATAAACGGGAGCGATCCGAGGCATTGAGTTGAAACGTGTTGCCTGATTATTATTAAATTAAGACACCTAAATAAGCACATAGGTGAAACCGAGGACATAACATGTGTTTTTTTGCATTGTGCAATTCTGTATGCAACTCTATATGAAGCCATTTGAGCGTTACTGTTTACTGATGTAGCTTTTACCATGCGCTTCTCCTGTTGACGGTACTCTGTCAGTTTTCTTTGAAAGAAATCAAGTGGCTTATTGACGTGATTGGGGTGTGTGGTCTCGAGGTGTCCCTTTAATTTGTTGGGTCTCATGCTGTCTGCTGCTAGCGCTTTTAGACACAGAACACACAGGGGTCTCTCCTCTACCTCCACCACCACTGCCGTGAATCCAAGAGCAAGATACCCTTCATCATATTTTCTTTTCGGTTGGCTTTATGGTTGATTAGGCCCGTCAGATTTGTGTTTTTCTGCAGGCTCTGGCTCTGGCTCGACGACCTTTGAGGTGCCAGTCACAAATGTATCCATTTTGTGTAATTGTGGTCCACACATTAGCCTGCTACCGATCCGCGCGAAAGTTTGATCCGCTTAGCCCCGCCCCCATTAGTTACTGTTGCTATGTCTGTCAAACTTTCGCTCCTACCGAAAAATTTAAAGCCTACAGGAAAAATAAGTAATTTACATTTATTTATATAGCGGATTCCACAGACAGAATCACAAAGTGATTTACAGTGTGTATAGAAAATGAAAGCATAGTAAAAAAAAAATCTAAGTATATAATTTTTTTTTAAATAATTAAAGTGAAATGTCCTCCCGTTCCTCGCGCCCCACCTGTCATGTCTCTATTCCCCACCAGTGGGGCGCGCCCCACACTTTGAGAAACGCTGGCCTACACCCCCCAGAATGCCGTGCGGTTCCGGCTTGGCATTTCTTCCCATTTTTTCTAACAGAACTCAGTGAAAATATCGAACGTTCTATCGACCCCATTTTCTATTGATATTGATCACATGTCTATCGCGATATATATTGTTATTATTTTATCGCCCAGCCCTAGGAAGCAGTGTCGATTGTCATTGTTGTTACGCGATTTCGTGAATAAAACTTAAAAAAAAATTTAAAAAATGTAATTAATGAAAAACCGTATTTTTTATCACTGCAACCGTAACCCGGAATAGGTTGATGAAAACCGTACTAATTACGGGAAAACCGGAGTAGTTGGCAGGTATGCATACATACATACATACCGTATTTTCCGCACTATAAGGCGCACCTAAAAACCACAAATTTTCTCAAAAGCTGACAGTGCGCCTTATAATCCGGTGCGCCTTATATATGGGTTAATATTAATATTAATTTTCATAAAGTTTCGGTCTCGCAACTACGGTAAACAGCCGCCATCTTTTTTCCCCGTAGAAGAAGAAGAAGCGCGCGGTGCATGCTGGGATATGTGACGTTTCATTTCCATTTGTGTGTTTATGTAAAGACCCCAAAATGGCTCCTATTAAGTGTGTTGTCTGTCTAATTATAAATAATGCAGACGAGGCGTGTTAACTGAGTTCTCAACGTTTACTCACAGCGTGCTCATAACCACATTCTAACTGCCAGCATACAACAACGCTTCTCAGGGCTACCGCGCATGCTCGTCACTATCGTTGCATGCTGGGTAGTGTAGTTCTTATATTTGCTAGCTCATAACATCACATAAAGAGACACGCTTACGCGCTTAATTCAATACTCGCCGTCATTCCGGGTGGATTGACAAAAGACCTCCAGCCGCTAGATATTGGTGTCAACAGGGCA